>NC_056575.1:36081393-36187601 GCF_018340385.1 Cyprinus carpio | reverse complement strand
AGAAGGGGTTTTCAGTTATAAAAATTTAAGATTAGAGGAGAAATAAAAAAGGGCATTTTTTCATGGTTGTGTGTGTGTGTGTGTTGGTGTGTGTGTTTGTTGTGTGTGTGTGTGTGTGGGTGTGGGGTGGTTAAGAAACAACGCATAAGTGCGTTGGTTTAGGAGTGTGGGGTGGTTAAGAAACAACGCAGATGGGAAGGGCTGAATGAAGCCCGTTGGCTCTAGATTAAATTTATATATATATATATATATTAGGGTTATACCACCAACAGATCATTACAATAAATGACCCTGAGCGCTTGTGGTGTGTACCACTCTGAAGCACGAAATGTTAAAATGGTGCTACCGTTGCCATTATGTCTTGTGGCTGTTTGGAGCAACCCAAAGGTCTGACCTGGACCGTGGTCCGCCATTGAACATGCCTGTTATCGTGGTTGTGTATTATTTTATATTTCATTTTATCATAAGTATAGATACAGCGAAGGTAAAGTATGTACGTGTTTCCTGAACCTCATTTGTGGCTATAAATATGTTTAAATGAAGACAAAAGAGGCAGTGATTTTGGTATCATATTTCGTTTATTATAAAAATACAAACATTGAAGGTAACCGGAGTAGCCAAGACAAGCTGAGGGACGTTATCAAGTACAGTGTGTTCCATTCACATAGGGATAACTGCAGGTTGGAGCAGTGACCATGGAGAAAGATTAGGGCATGGATGAAGGTCTTTCTAATTTGGTTGAGACAGTGGTAGCTGTCACCAAAAAGTGCATAATTTAAAGCCGTAGTATACGGAGGCACATTGGGACGCATTAGAGACATAAGTTCATTGTCTCTTTTTCTCAGGATGTGTGGTTTCATTCCCATCCTTATGATGGCCGTGGTCAGTTTAGTTTGCTGTTAAATGTTCAGAACTCCGCTGTGGACTGTGTGGATTATTTCCTCTACAAGCTGATCCAGAATTCACTGAATTCACCACCTTACAGTTGGCCAATGATCTACAGGTGAACATTCAGGTAAAAAACTTCTTCAGAAGAGCAAGATCTGTCGCCTAGAATTTGAGCTGGCAACTGTGCATTAATGGGACTAATTATTCTTTTGGGACTCTTGTTTCTCAGAAAAGGGCAGATATGTTGAATTTGAGTATGAGTGAGGTGACTGTGACGGGTCTACAGGGAGATCAGCAGTATCCGTGTGTTTTGGAGAGGGTTGAGTCTAATGCCATTATCTGTACAATTAAAGGAGAATCAGGAGCCGTCCCAGCATACTCACTCACTTAAGTATGTTTTTGGTATTTTCAATTGTTTGGTAATTCTATGGATTTTAAATTTAATTTGACCTGATAACACTGCTTTAAAAAGTTAAAAGATTTACAAATAAGATGAAAAGAAACTTCTTTCATTGTCATTTCAGGTCACGTTGGGAATTTGTTCTCGGGATGAGTAGTACAAAGAACTGTTCTGCCTCCGGCCCCAGAATACACCGGGGCCCTGTATGAAGGGAAAAAAGATTCTCGCATTTCCAAAGGGAAAAAAAAAAAAGATTTAAAAACTAAATTTTTTAAATTAAAAAATAGGAGTCTATAAAAATTTTTTTTTCGGGTTTTTGAATTATAGATTTGGCAGAGTTTTTTTTTTTTTTTCTTTTTCATTTTTTTTTTATTGGGGTTTTATTATTTTGATTTTTTATTTCCGCTTAATTTCCCCAATAGTTTTATGTTTGTTCCCCGTAATTAAAAATATATATAATCTGTGTCCCTGTACAATTTGGCGAATAAAGATCGAGTGGCAAAAGTCTTTGTCAGGGGTCATTCTTTGGGTGAAAAAGCAGGTGGCGCTATTGCTCCTTTTTTTATCACTGTAGAAACAGTCAATTTAAGGGCCCCCAGGAAGGGCTGTTTTTTAGTTTTGCCGTAATTATTCGTTGTTAAAGACAAATGATTGTGATTTTTTCATGTACAATTAACAATTTTTTTGTTATTTAATTTATAAAAGTTTTCCCTATACGGGTTTAAAAACCCCAAATTTTTAATAAAAACCCTAATAACATTAGAAATCTATTATATTTGGCTTATTTAAAAAGGAAAAAATACCCCAAATTTAACCCCAAGCACAGAGACAATTTTCAGAACCTCAGGGCCCTAAATTTAAACAAAATATCTTTTGGCAATTTAAAATTTGTCAGTTATTAAATTTTAGTTAAGGATATTTGCCCCTTCAAAACACAGAATTCCATGTAAAGGCATAACCCTGGTAAGAACAAAATGTTAATATGGAGTCTGAGGGTCAAGGTCCATTTTTGATGTGATTTTTAAATATAATAATATAATTTTATCTAGTTTATATCTAAAATCTGTAAGAAAGATTCATATCTTTCAGGACTCTAAAAAATCTTTCAAAATCTTGTGGCTTAAATCCACAATGGCTTCGAAAGATGGATTTGGCAAAAACTCCGAACGACTTCCACACACACAGACAGTGATAAAAAATAAATAATGGGAGAGACTGTTGCAGTAAATTCATTTCAGCATAGTAGTTATGGGCTTTATGATATTTTCTGTATAACAATGTTGTTTCATATTTATTTCTAGAGCAGTATAGTTAGGTAGGCACGGACACGAAGTTATGGCACAAAGTTGTTATATCACACACCTAACACTGTGATTAAATATGTTGTTTTATGAACTCCATAAATCTCATTCTTCTTGACTGCTTTGGTTAAAACATTAAATGTTACTTTTAAATAGGGCTACGTAGGTGAATATACAATTGAATAGATTTTTTTACTTGCACTCTGCCAGGTAAACGTATGTATACTTTGAGTACAAGTTTGGCACAGTACCAATACCCAACAACAACAACAAAAAAAATGTAGACCTCGGCCCTCATCTCTACCAAATTGTTGGTTTGTTGCGCGGAAGTCATCATCTGCGGTTTTCTACTTCAGTCGACTACTGAGAGCAGTTTTATTTCTTTGACAAGGATCTCTATCCTTCAGCTGCTCATCAGATAAGATGAGAAGATTACTTGGAATTCTTGTACTTTTGAAATATTGCGCATTTGCGGTGATGTGGTGAACTTTGATTCCAGACATCAAGGACTTTGTAGCTGTGAACACGTAAAGGTTATTTGTTCCTTACTTGACATCGACTACATACATATGAGTCCGATCTTTATGAAGAGAAAGGAAAGACTCACTGATGGCACGGAACACAACAGAGTCAACATCCGTGGTGCCTTTTTGGACGGCCAACGGCCACCTGATACTGACTGGAACTTTAAAGATGGATTGTAGGTTCTTGATATAAATGACCTACAACCCGCATGTATATGAAAGTAATCTCACTGATAGGACGCGACAGGTATGCAAATCCGTTGCATCTAATAGCCGGTACAAGTAGCAGTAGTACCTTTTGGTTGGGAAAAAAACGACGACGATGCCAAACCTCAAGTACCAGCTATTCTGTGTTTAGCTTGTGGAGAAACACTTTACGTCCCCGCAGGTGAGATTTCTCAAGGAATAGACGAAGGATCAGTGCCAGCATTCAGAGCACTTGTGGAGATGTGGAGTTGTGATGGTTCCAGAAGTTTCACCCTCAGAATCATACTTATTTCTCGCCAACGCAAAGACTGACTCCGAGAGGAAAAGTGCTCGTCCTGTGGATGAACAGCTCTAAAAGAAAAAAAAGATAGACTATCATCAGATCTCCTACAGGCTGCACAACATTTACGATGCTGCAGTGATAAAGCTCGTCCGGTGCTCGTCGCCTGCACCGTTATTCCCTCAGAGTGAACGGAGTTATTTGGGCAGGTGTACCAGTGCACAGAATCAGCAGGGATCCGGAGAAAGTAGACAAGGCTCTAAATGACATCACATCAGTAATGTTGTAAGCGGGACGATGAAGTAGCTTCTGCGCACTATAATGGTGAAAGCCCATGTGGTTCTGAGGTTGGAATTTGTATTAATGTGTTTAATATACACACTTTTAAAAAATAAGAGCAACATTTTACTATATAAAGATAGAATAACCTGAATCTGTTGCATGATTAAAAAAATATATTGAACTAAAGTCATTAGCATAAAGTTTCAGTTTGTTGTCTGTGTTTCAGAGGGTACTGAACTTCAGCCGCTTCTCTGCTGTGGTGTTCAAGTAATGTGCTCAATGTCGCACAGTGGCAGCAGTTAGAAGGTGGATCAATGGATTGTGTTGTTCATAGGGAACCAGTGATGGCCACTCATCAAAGGTCTGCTTTATGTTTTATTTTTCACTAGTTTCTTGGATGCTATCCTCAATATTTGGAAAAAACACTTAGTAGCGTTTGTATTGTATCTGGGTTTGTGGGGCCTTAAGCCGATGATGAAAATGGACTCTAAGTGTTAACAATTGTCCATATAACCTCAAATTATTAAACTACTGCAAACCAGCAAGGGTTTTCTTTTTAAGGAATGCATGTATTTCACAAAAATAATTTTCCTAGTATAACTAAGTAAAGGTACATAGTGCTTTGAATTCGCAACTACCCCCTGTTAACCAGTAAAACATTTATTTAGTTGCATAAAATCAATGTAAAAAATTTAAGACAGAACAATATTCATCATTGAACTAGGTATCTATGTGGAAGTTGTTATAAATAAATGAATTCAGTGGTAACACTTTGCAAAAGGTGTCATTTGTTAACGTTATAATGTATTAACTAACATGAACTAACAATGAACAATATATTTGTTAGAGTATTTATTAATCTTTGTTACTGTTAGTTAATGAAAACAGTTATTCATTGTTTGTTCATGTTAGTTCGCAGTACAATAACTGATGTTAACAAATGCAACATTTGATTTTAATAATGTAGTAGTAAATGTTGAAATTAAGATTATAGCTAAGATCAATAAATGCTGTAGAAGTATTGTTCATACTTAGTTCATCTTTACTAATACTGTTAACTACTTAACTAATGAACCTTATTGTAAAGTGTTACATATTAATTTAAATACGAATATTGAAATATTGAAGCATTACTTTTTTTGCATCTTTGTCAGCATTGTTTGATTTTTTGCCCTTAACTGTTCTTAACATTACATTATTAAAAGCCTTATTAAAATTATAAGAATTATGCATCACGAAGTACTGTTAAACATAGTAAGCGTCTCAAATAGCCAACAACCACCCTGTTCTCTGACTTATTATTATTATTTATTTTATTTTATTTAGGGCTGTCAAATGATTAATTTTTGCATGTCATTTATTAATCCCCTGTCAATAAATTGTATTAAGCCACATCAATATTTCTGAATTCAGTATAATCGTTGATTTTAGTTGTTTGATGAAATCACACACGTCACAGTGCTCAATGATATTGAGCGAAGCATGTTCAGAATGCTTTGATGTAATTTAACATTATGCTTGAGGAAAATATTTAAAGACTGTACATTAAAAATGTCAACTGTAAATAAATTAAATGAAAATAAATTGCTTATCCTAAAAGTATAGCCACTTTTGAACAACTTTTACCCACTTTTTTACACTCTTTGAAATTATTAAATCATACAGTTAATCATTTGCTACACTCTGAAAAAAAAAGTACAAAATTGTCACAGTGGCGTACTTTTAAAGGAATTTATACTTAGCTACTTTGTATCAATATGACATTTGTGCAAATATTCTAAGTGACACTGACTCTTTGTGAAATAATATTATAAATAGAAATTCAAATTGACAACTCTGTTATTGACACTCTCAGAAAGAACAAGATAGTGTAGATAAATTTCACATGCTGTCGTAGTCTTTTAAGGTATCATTTGAATTTGTTGTGTAGTCAATTGACATTTTGAGGTCAAAGTGTTACAAGAAGTATTTGCTTTTGCAAGAGATGCGTAATGTTTTGCTTGTTGTGTGCATTTTCTGGTTTTTCGTGTAGAGTTTAGAGAAAAGATGATTTTTTTTATTTTTTCTTATTTTGAAAAGTCGTGTGAATGCAGTAGTGTATTTTTTTCTTTGTGCTCATGTTTTTAATGTAGGTTAGAAGAGTGTCTGTGGTTTTGTGTGTTAAATACATCACTCTGAAAGACTGCAGAGCTGCTCTGGATCCTCTCTGCGGCTGGTGTGTGAACACACAGAGGTCAGCGTGTCTTTATTACATGAGTTTTCACACGTCTCACATGAAATCTGCTTCAGGCTGCATCTACACTAAATAAATATGCCTAATTGTAGAAGCACATGCTAACTTCTTATCAGCAGTACATAGACAAGATGAGCAGTGTGCAAACAGTTCTGTAGTGATATATTGGCTGATCCTGTTTTTATCTAGATGTTCTACTCAAGATGAATGTTCAGATACTTTTTGGATGTCCATCCCAAAAAACTCTCTTCAGACACGGCTGTTTTCTTTTCAGATGACAGAGAATTCTTCTAGAAAGGTAGACATTGTCTAGAATTATTTAATTATTATCATTTAGTTATTATTTAGAAGACTGCTTTTCCAGCCATTGCCCTCTCCTACACAGGTTACTCTACATCTTTCCTTGAGTCTGGAGAGCACAGGAAATCTGTGCTTTCTCATGTAACTTCACTAAAGAAAGTGATATCTTGTGTGACGGCTCTGATCCGCCTGCAGTTTTCCCGAACTGCTCCTGTAGTTTTCCTGACCAGATGCTATATACTGGAGGTTGGTTCTCCTTCAGTGAAAATTTTATGTGCTATATGATTGTTTATGATCATAAACATTTTTGATAATCTGTTCAGGTTTAAGAGTCTCTGCTACAGTTAATATTGAGGATCAGAAGATCACAGAGACGCTAACACTGACAAACTGCTCAAGTATCACAGAAAATTCACCAAATGCTTCGTATACACAGTGAGAAAATGCAGAGTCAATAAGAGTTTTGAAAGACTTTGAACTCCTATTTTAAAATTATAAATAACATTAATTAAATGCAGGTGTGTGCAGTGTGTCTCATCTGGGTGTCACTGGTCTTCCTCCTCCAAGCGTTGTGAATGGACACATGGGCCTGGAGAGCAGTTACACATACAGGTGAGACAATCCAGTGCTTCGATATGTATGAAAAAAAACAACAACAAAAAAAAAAACTTAAAGATTATTTATAATGCAGTGTTGATGCGAACTATCTGTGTGACTGATGAACTCAGGAAGTACATGAGCTGCTCTTTCTTTACTCTTTAGGATGCATGTAAATATCTTCTCTCTGAGATGGTCTACAATGTAAGTGTCATACTGATTATGTGCCCAGCGTCACAGAATAGGGATGTTGTTTTTTTCAGTATGTTCCTATTTCAAATAAATATGACTTTAGAAGAGGCTGAGAAATTTATTTCACGCTTGAGTAAAAATCTGCTTATATTGCTTAACCTCCGTTATTTTTGAAACTTTGGTTGCCCGTAAAGCCAGCGATTTCTTTTGGACCCAAAAACAAGGTTTTTCCATGGCAAACAAAGTTTTACTAAGAGGGGGAAACCCGGAATCTTACTAAAATCCGTATTCAACGGACGCATCCAAAAGAGTGGACTCTGGTTTGTTCAGTGTATTTTGAATTTTGAAGTTTCAGAAAATCAATTTTAATCTTCCCTTCAGATCCCAGTGTTTGACGCTCCGTGACATTTTAAAGGGTTTCCCAAATTTCCTCCAGGGAACAAAAGGAACATGAAATGTGTTTTGTTATCCTGACGACCGTTGTCATGGTAACAGCATCTCATTACATTTCTCAGCCCAGCTGCACGGAATACACCCCAAAGCAGGGAGCAGGTCAGACCTTTTCAATTCCCAATCCCACACATTTCAACTGAAAACCCCCCCTAAAATTAAGAAACTAATGTCATACAAAACATTTTAGTAATTCAATTTAAAATATATGCACACCAAATGATAGCAATTAGGAAATGCCCCGCACATTTGTATATTCTGAGATCTGCAGTTACTAACTCAGTTGTTATTAGCTATTTGTTTTTAAACGGTTTTTGACAGCGGTTTTTCTTAAGATTTTGGGGGGTTTTTCCACCAGGGGTTGTGAAATGTGTGTATTGGGTGTCTGTGTGTGCATGAAAAAACCCCACTTTGCAAAAAAAGTTGGGGAATTAAAAGTTAAAGAATGTATTTTTATCATGTATCTGGCTTCTTCAGTGGTGGAAAAAAGATTCATTGGGGGGGCAATCGGATTAGGGAACATTTCTGTCTTCCCCCCTAAGAAGTGCTGGGGAAAACAAACACCCAAAAACTCAGGGGGGAAATTGTTTTTTACTTCTGCAGTTGTCACAGACTTTTTCTGATCATGAGGGCAATATTTAAAACTTCAGAGTAGGGTGGACGATTGGCCAAAATTTTTATCACGATATTTTTTAAATTTTGGGTACGATATAATTTTCCCAATCGAAAGAACACTAAAAAAGCCTCGAAAAACTGCCCAGAAAGCCCAAAAGATTCAGTGTATACATTTTTGAAAAATAAATTTTCCAAATCGAACCTCTTTAAAACCATTTAAATTTTTTGGAAAAAAAAAAAAAAATTTTTTTTGTATTTGCCTTTATACAAACAAAAAATGGAAATCACGTCAAAAAATATTCACCCCCTAATTAAAAAAAATTCTTTTAAATCAAAAATTAGGCAAATATATAAAGTAAAGCTTTGAAGTAAGATTTTTTAAAGTTTTTAAAAAATTTCTTCTGCTCACCAAGGCATTTATTTGATCCAAAAAACAGCAAGAAAAATACATTTTTAAAATTTTTATATTTAAAATAACGTTTTTAATTTTGGAAAAATTTAAAAGTTTTTTTCCGGATTTCAAAACTATATTTTTAGCATCATTTCTCTGATTCAGATCCTTCAGAAAACATTTTTATTCGATTTGCTGCTCAAAAAAAAATTTTTTGAAACAGCGAGTAGGTTTCTTGATGAAAAGAAAGTTTTAGAAGAACTTTTTTTGAAATGAAATATTTTACATTATAAAGTCTTTATCATAAATTTTTATAATTTAAAACATTTGCTAAATAAAAATTCATAATTCTTTCCAAAAAAAGAAAGAAAGAAAGAAATGAGCTGACTCAAACTTTTTAAAAGGAATAGTGTAAACAAAAAAATGTAATCAAAAGTAATGTTACAAAAAGCTTGTTTTAGTTTAAATGGTGAATTGGGGGGTTTGGTTTTGCGTTTGCCCATCGGGGAGGCAGTTTGGTCTGTAAAAAAGGGGGCTGAAAGCTGACTTAACACAGGAATCAGGCAAAAAAAAGTGGTAGGTGTCACCGCGGGAGCGGTCGCGGGGGCCCCCGTGTGAAGCCTCCTCGTGTGAAGACCAACGAGTGTAAGACCAGATCGACTCTACCTGCGCGACTCCACTCTGAGCTAAGGACACCGATAACAGGGGCAGCTTGAGTATTGCTTTTCTCAGCTTGCAATTGTTGTACAGGCTCGTCCGCAATTACCTTATTTTGGTCACTTTGTAGTCACTATGTACTTTCAGATCTCTACTATCACTACTAACACTCGGAGAGTGCATAGCGCTATGTATCGTCGAGAGGAAGAGCCTGCTAGACAAATCTAAGGCCTGTCCCCTCTGACCTCGTACTCGAGGCAAACCGTCTCATCTATTCGCAGTTGGTCTCTGAACTGGCCAGTGCCGTTGTGCCATCATCAAAGTAGACTTCATTTCTTTCCATTAGCATTTCATTCTGGTCTCTCAGCCTCATGGCACTGACTGAGGCCTGTGGCAACCTCAGGACACTTGCGACACTCCCTCTACTTCGGCAGGCTCCTCGTGCGGCCACTCATTTCACTTTTGTTCCGGCCAGGACACCCCTTCCTCAGTACGCGACTTGGGAGGGGTGGAGGTACTGGCTCCTTATATTTGAAAAGATTGGAAATTTGATTCTTCAACCACCACCTAACAGGTCACGGTTCATTTGAATCACATGCTGTTATCTACTGTAACCCATCCCGTTGCAAATCCACTTGTTGTGGTCATATTATCGTGCCCCCCGACCAGTTTGCAATGGGAAACCTTCCTTGCGAGAAAAAAAGAGTTTGTACTTGCTGCTAGCACACTTATCCTGAAGATGGTACTCACTCTGGTACTCAAAGCTTGGTGGTGAATTCAACATCTGCAACCTACAGAATAAACCCCAGGGGCGGCTGACGTCAACAGCGTCTGTCTCGCCTCATTCTGATGCTCAAGTGGAGTCTCTACTAGCAGCGACTCACAAATCGGGTCAAAAAAAAGCAATCACAACTGGATGATTCTCATCTACACGCGCTGTTGCCTCATTTGCAACACTTTAGGTTAGCAGTCCAATGCACACCGTTCACCACTCTTGCCATCATTACGGGCTAGATAGTTACGCGCCTCGCCCCTAGCTCCTGAAGCCCAAGAGGGTACAACGGTGCACCGTACCCGCGCTCAATCACACGAGGGGGAGTCCACACTGCCCTGCAGCTGCTGACTTCACCAGGTGGGGGGCCACACCCGCAACGCTATTTCTCACGAGCGCGGTGGGAAGGCCATCTCCGCCTATACCTCTGTGGTTTGCATCCTCGACATGTTTCGCTTCACTCTCGCGGGCAGTTTTCATGCTCTGGCAGACGAACAGTTCTACGGACACTTTTTGTTCGGGAAACCCTGACCTCTTGCTTGGGGAAGCAAGCTTTTTCCGCACGTGTCGTTCAGATCTCGAGCACGTGCATTCACCCTCCCCATCTGCCCCTGGCTGTCCCGATGTACCTCCTCCTGGAACATCGCTTCTAAACTCAGGGCTGCAGAGAGGGAAATGGTCTTAAATCAAGAAACTGGCCCACCCACCTCAGTGTACTCAGTCTCTCCTCCTCCTTCCTTCTGCAAAAACAGTCTTCACTGCTAAAACATCATATTATTTCAACGCACAAGATTAACAACTGTTGTGACGCTCTCTCGGACACTCTTTTTCAAAACCCTTCTCTTCTCTTCTTATCCTTGAACCGCCTCCACCTCCCTCCTCAATCGACTCTACACAGCTGATGACTTTGCAGTTTCTTTCACAAATAAGACAAGAACCATCAGTGACCACTCTCTCCACACCGCAGACTGAGGATAACTTCACAACGACTAATGCTCACTCCCCTTCTCCTCCTTCTCTCCACTCTTCTCAGAGACGGGACATTTCCAAACTTATCCTGTCCAGTCATCCTACTACTTGCCCACTGGATCCCATCCCACTCACTCACCTCCTTCTCAAGCGCATTTCTTCTTCAGTCATACCTTCACTTACTCACATTATCAACTCCTCTCTTCACTCTGGAACATTTCCTCAGCATTTAAGCAGGCTCGTAAAGCCCACTGCTGAAGAAACCATCTCTAAATCCAGCACTTCTAGAAAACCTACAGACCGGTATCCCTTCTTCCATTCATTGCAAAGACACTTGAACGAGCTGTGTTCAACCAGCTCTCTATGTTTCTTGTACAGAACAACCTCCTGGACAGCAATCAATCTGGCTTGCCACTCAACTGAGACTGCCCCTGCCTCGGGTTACTGAAAGCCCTCGCGACTGGCAAGAGCAGCTTCAAAATCCTCAGTACTCATTTTGCTGGACCTGTCTGCTGCTTTTTTGACACTGTTAATACACCAGATTCTCCTCCTATCCACCCCTCAGAAAGATGGGCATCTCTGGAACCTTGACACTCCAGTGGCTTAACTCCCTACCTGTCTGATAGATCCTTCAGGGTGTCTTGTAGGGAGGTGACGATTTCTAAGTCACAACAACTTGGCACTGGGGTTGCCTTCAAGGCTCATCTACTTGTACGCGCTCTCTTCTTCTCCATCTACGCATGACGTCGATTGGGGGATCCTGTCATTCCAGAAGTCATGGCTTTTCCTATTCACTGCCTAGCGCCTGATGACACATCAACTCTACTTCTTCGGTATTCGCAACCAGATGACCGCGACGGTAGCGCGTTGCTCAGCATTTCAGCCTGTCTGGAGATGACATTTTCTAGGTCTGGAGAATGACCAGGCTATCAATCCTTCAGCTCACGCATACTAGGAACTACTGGACACTGCGAGTTGTGGGTTCCTAGGCTTAACCAGCTCAATCGTTTCATCAGCAACTTCTCTATACACGGCTGGGTTGGAGTCAACCATAACTCCTTCCAGGACAGCCAGAAACCTAGGAGTTGTGATGGATCATCAGTTAAGCTTCCAAGACCATATTGCTAAACTTGACCGCGGTCCTGTAGATTTGCCTTATTCAACATTAGGAAGATTAGACTGCCTGTCAGAGCAATCCACCCAACTTCTTGTCAAGCTCTTGTTCTCTCCAGACTGGACTATTGCAATGCTCTCCTGCCGGGCCTTCCTGCATGTACTATCAAGCCTCTGCAAGCACAGTCAGAATGCAGCAGCAAGGTTGTCTTCAATGAGCCCGAAAACAGCCCATGTTGCTCCTCTCACTGTCAGGTTACACACTGGCTACCAGTACCGGCTCGCATCAAATTCAAGGTACTGATGCTTGCCTACAAAACAACCACTGGCACGGCGCAGCTTACCTCTAAACTCACTAGTTCAATCTTATGCACCCTCCAGAAGTTTGCGCTCTGCAAGTGAACGACGCCCTTGTGGTGCCATCCCAAAGAAGGTCAAAATCACTGCTCACTGAATTTTCATGTCAACGCTCCCAGCTGGTGGAATGACCTCCTGATCTCAATTCGAAACAGTGGAGGCTTTACTCATTTTCAAAAAACATCTAAAGACTCCAATCTTTTCGCCTGCCCGTGAACAACATCTACTAGACATACCCTAATTGCTAATCTTGTCTATCATATTTTCCAAAAAAAAAAAAAAACACCCTGGCTACGTGCCTTTAACTAGACTACCTGAGACTTCTCTAGGAATTGCCTCCCAATCTCAAATTCTCGTGATCCGAGTTATACTTTACTCATTTTCCAAAAACATTGGCTAAACTCCTCTGCTATTTACCCCTCGCACAGCATTGTCCAGCCGACTAATACCTTCCTTACCTGTTTTAATCCTGAAAAAAAGTACTCAACTCTCTTAAATATTGATAATCAGCAAATCGCATAAAGAATGATTTCTGAAAATCATGTCAGACTGGAGTAATGATGTTGAAAATTCAGCTTTGATCACGGGAATAAACTACATTTAAAATAAAACAATATTTTAAAATTTAACTGTTTTGCAGTACTTGGATATAGATTGAAACAAATGTGCTTTAGTCAATATAAAGAGTATGAAGAGTGCTCTTGAGTTGCTGCAGGAAAAAAAAAGCATGTTGCTGGAGCGGGCTGAAATGCAAACTGATTGTCTGCCGCAGGAAGCGCTGTGAGAATGGGGAGACCCAGCGGTTTCTCCATAACGGCTATAATCAAAGGGGCTCGCCTATGAACGCTTTTTTATCAGATAAAAAGAAAATGCCATCGGGAAAATTTTTTGAAAACAGTCGGTTCCCTTTAGAGATCATTCATATAAAACACCCGCGACATGTTTGATTTTGAAACGTACAGTGCTCATATTTATTCAAAGAAGTCAAACGCCACAAATAAATCAAAGTTAGCGAACCTGGTATATCGAAATATCGGAAATGTGTTTAAAACCATATCACCGTTATTGAATTTTTTTATCGCGATACATATCGATATTGAATTATTGTCCAGCCCTACTTCAGAAATATTCAAATGTCCATCACATACGACCTCCCAAACTGTAATGATGCCTAAAAAATTCAAGCAATTGTTTTTGTTTGTTTTCTTTCTTTTTTAAAAAAAAACTTTAAACAAAGAGATTTTTTTAAATTTTTTCTTTTAATTTTGATTTGCGTTAAATGAATATATTTTCGTTTGTGTGTCAAAATTTTTTACGACTAGAGATTTAATGTATTCAAGCTTAAAAGAGCTTCAAATGTCACATGTTTTAAACATATTTTATTGTCTTTCAAAAGGGTTTTTGGGGTTTCTCTCCCCCCCAGAGGGCGGGGTCGTTTAGTTTAAAGTTAAAATTTTGGGGAACCCCTGTGGACTGTGGGGATTATTGTCCTACCACCCTGATCCTAAGTTCTTTCGATTTACTCCTTTTCCAGTGGCCAACGTTTACAGGTGACATTCAGGAAAGGTGACAAATTTAGTGAATAAACATTGAGTTCTGGTCTTTATACTATTTAAAAAAAGTTAGAAAAATTAATGACAGATTGTCGGGAAGAGATACTTTAAATTGTACAGAGATTGCATTAATTTTTTTCTTTTTTCTCAAAAAAAAGGCAATATTTTGAATTTGAGTATGGTGAGGTGACGTGGGGTCTACAGAGAGATCAGCAACCCGTGTTTTTGGAGGGGGTTTGAGTCAAATCCATATCTTATAATTAAAGGAAAATCAGGACCGCCCCAGCAGTGGACCACTCACTGTAAGTATGTTTTATTTTTTCCCGTGGAAAACTTAATTTTAAATCTCAATAGTTTAGGGGAGGAGAAGTCCATAGTTGACTGATAATTGCTGCTAAATAAAAAAATTTCCAACTTTTTGAGTTGCAAGGACTGAGTAGCTGTTTTTTTTTTTTTAGATTGGCTTTGGGGATCTTTTGTTCTCGGGATGGGAAAAAGTGAAAGTCTGCATCGCCATAGACCCATCCGGTAAAGATGAAGAGCAATAAAAAAAAAACCAGGGGGGGAAAAAATAATTTTAATGATATCTTTTACGTCTGTGTCAGTTTGGAGTGATACATAAAATGTTTAATTCGATACTCAAGGTGTAATTCAATTAAATTCAATTCAAGTTATTTGTATAGCGTTTTTTCGATAAAATCTTACAAAGAAACTTACAAAAAATTAATTTTCTACAATTGAGTAGTGTTTATAGTGGTGACTGTCATTTATGTGATATCCAGAAATGTTTCAAAAAATCAAAAAAAAGCGTAAAAAAAAGACAAAACACTATTAACAGAATTATGCAATCAAATTATAGCAAAATGTGGTAGTTCTGTATGCTGTTTGGGTTAGCATCTTGAGGTCCTCTGGGGGGTTGGGGAAATGATTTTCCTTTTGTTTGGAATAGTTTCGGTTTAAAACCTTTTTAGGGCGAATAACCCAAAACTTTGCCATTTCCATTGGAGAATTTACTTTATTAACTGTAAAAGTGGAGCAGGAAGTCCGAATGGTGTGGGGTGGAGGCAGGGACTAGTCAAATTTGTATATTTTTATTTTTGTACACAGTAATTAAAAAATAAAAAACCAAAAAATAGAAACTATGGGAAAAGATTTGGGTCTGTACTTAAATAAAACAATCACATTAACACCCAAAAAAAAACAGCAACTTTTCAATAAAAAAGACGTACAAACAGTTTTTATATGAAAGTGTATTGGGGGACCGCGAAGGATGAGAATCTGTTGCCTTCATAGGGGTACAAGTGCATAGGTACCTTTTGGAAAAAAAGATGATAGAAAAACCTGAATCCCAATTCTGTGTTATCTTGTGGAACATTTTCAGCCAAAGCGGGGGATTTTTCTGTATTTGCGGAAGGAAAAATGCAGCATTCAGGACTGTGAGAGCTGAGAACACCCGTAAATTAAAAAAAGATAGAAATCTTAAAATCCCTACAGGCTGCAACGAACGACGCAGGAAAAGCTCCCCGGTGCTCTCCCCCTGCCCCGTTATTTCCTCATAAATTATTAATTTTAAAAAAAATTATTAATTTATTTGGGCGGGGTTGTTTCAGTGCACGATCAGCAGGATCCAGAACAGCGCGCTGATAGGAATAATTACTTGTTTCAATGTATGTGTGTGTTGATTTTTGTGGGGAGGAAATTTTTTAAAATTCTGGGACAACAGGCATTTTACCCAGTGTTTTTTCCCTTTCACTCTCTCAGCAACCAAACCCGGTTAGAAACCTCATGACACGTCTGAAACCAATACTTTTTATGAAAAATTTTCTAAAAAATTTGAGAAAGTGGTTGAACCATTTCATTTTGTGTTTTGAGTACAATTAATTAACAATGCAGGGTGTGCAGGGTCTCATTGGGTGCAAGGGTTTTCCCCCTTCTCCAAAGTTTGAATGGGACAGGGGCCTACTTTGCTAGTTTTATTTTTAAAATCCCTTTCATTGACTGTGGATATTTTTAATTAAAATTAAAAATTTTTAAATTCTATTATTTAGTCACGTTTTACATATAGCACACTCTGTACTGGGAAGTATGGCCTAGTGGTTAGAGAGTTTGACCCCCAAAACCCTATAAGGTTGGGATTCGAGTCCGGGCCAGCAACCCCACGACGAGGTGCCCTGAAGGCCCCAAAACCCCCTAACTGCCCCCCCCAAACCCATAAATGGTGTGTGTTCATGCTGTGTGTTTTGCACTTTGGAGGGGGTTAAATGAAGCCCCAATTCCGCTAGGGTTTACACCCCTATAAACTTTCGTTATGGGGTTACGAGATTCGTGGCATGTGTTCGGAGATCGACTGGTTTGCAAACCTATGATATCCTTGAAAAACTTTTGCAATGTTACTTTAGGCTTAAAAATTTAAATCATTTAAAGATCGCGTCCATTTTAAAAACCCCACGATCTTATTCCCGAATGACAAAGATTCATTAGCTTTATGACTTCACACGCGAGGTAGTGGGCGTGTGAAACACGTTCTGTCGCTCACATTTTAAGCACATTCACATGTGCTGTCCCGAAAAAACAAAACCTTTTCAATACACTTTTGATTTAAAAGTTATTCAGGAGATTCCCCTTTGAAACAAGTCTTTATGAATTGGGACAATGATCCTTCTTTTTTCTTTTTTTTTTTTTTTTTTTTAATTTAAATTATTTTTAAAACAATAACATTTTGTCCAAACCCCTGTAAAATTTGTTATTTTGTTTTAATTTTTTAATATCTTTTTCTCAGAATTGGAGAAAACCGTATCTCCATTTTTGTTTATAATTATTATATATTTATATATGGTTTCAATAATATAAAAAAATTCCAATTTATCCCGAATGTGCAGCTCTTTTTACTGTTTTTTTTCTGCATATAATTTGATAAAAAAACGTTTTAAATTTTATAAAAGTACAAGTTATTTCAAAATGCACCTACAAATTTTTTTTTTCTCGTTCCGTGAACCCAGCTCGTTCCCTCTCGGGGGATAAGTGTCTGTAAACCCTAAATTTGTTTTTTCGATTTTTTCTTTTCAGGATGTTGGGTTTGATTAAATTTTTTGATGGCAGGGTCGTTTTGCTTGAGTTTAATGTTTTGGGAAATCCAGGGCTGTGGGATTTTTTTCCCTAAAACCCTGACCAGAATTCACTGGATTACCACTACAGGTGGGAATATCTACGGTGAAAATCGGGGAGTTAGTGATACAGTGAGTTAAAAAATCGTGCACAGTTGCTTGTGGCTGCAGGGATTTTAAAAATTTCTCAGTAAATTATTTGTTTTTGAACATCAGCATGTGAAACACTAACCTCCAAATCATCCCCCACTCTTGTTTCTCAGAAAAAGGGTTTTTGAAATTTTAATATTTATGAGGTGACTGTGACGGGCACAGAGAGATTTGCGTTCCGGTGTTTTTTGGGGAAGACTAGTCCAAAGCGTATCTTAAAAATTAAAGGAGAAACAGCAGACGTCCAGCAGGGACTCACTCCTTAAGTATTTTTGATATTTTTCCCTGTTGGGAAACATTTGATTGTTCTTTTTTAAAAAAGCCTGATCTTTCGTGAAAAACACGTGACTGCTTCAGTACTGGTTCAAACGAAAAGAAAACCCCCAAAACCGTTTCCTTTTCGTTAATTACATATAAATTTTTGCATGTTTTATTGTAATTTATATTAGGCTCAAAAATTAAAATTTTGGGCCAAAAAAAATCAGTTAAGGCTGGGAGTTAAATAAAAGATCATAGATTTAATTTTTGAAATTTATGTTTTTTTTTATTTTACTTATTTTAGGCCCTACACAGACAAAGTGAAGACTTTGACAATGCCATTATTTTTTATAAAATATAATAAAACAAAAATCATGTAGAACCAGATGTAAAACCCGGCTGAAGGAATACAGCAATTTTTGGAAGGTTAGGGGTTTCCATTTTCATGACCACTAGATGGCCACAGCATAAACCGTTTTTAAAAAGTTTGAGTAAGAAACCCTTTCCCCGATACAGTTGGATGAAGCTTACTGGTTTAGAAAGCTTTCTTTTACCAAGATTATGGGGAAAGGGGAATCTCTAGACTGATTTTATATTTTTTAATGTACCTGTTAAATTTTAAACTTAAATGAAACACAAAAAAAAACATAATCTTGGCCCTCTTTTTAGATGTGTCACACGTTGCCTCGTGAGGGGGAACGAATTTAGTGGGAGAAAGGGAATTATATCATAAAAAGCTTATTTATCTAAAGGGAAAAAGGAACACACCCGTAAGAACGGGAAAGACATTTAGACAGCATGAGGTCGGAAAACACGGGGTAAAATACTTTGAGCTAAAAGAGGGATTTTAAAAAGACACACCTGGAAATATGAAATAAAGACAAGGAGAAAAAATCAGGGTGTGGGGGGAAGGGGAAAAAACCAGGGATGCAAGTTTTTAAAGGGGTCCTATTTTGTCTTTTACAAAGTCTTGATTTTTTTTGGGGTGTCTAGAATAGGCTTCATACTAGGGTTTTCGAAAAAAAAAACCCTTATTTTTTAATATTTTGCATTTTTAAAAATCGTCGGCATGAATGGCTCGAATAGTTCTGTATCAAATGAAGGCCGCCCTTTGAAGTAAGAAATGCTTGATTGGGTTTGCTGGGCCAGTAGTTTGTGATTGACAGCCCGGCGCTGGGCGGGAAATGTCATGCCCCACCATAGCCCCTGCATTTATTTTTAAAAATTTCGCAAAAACAAATCAATTGAGCTGATTTTAAACCAGAGATTTTAAGCACTCTAAGTTATCTGCCCTTTGGAACACATCGGCTCTGACATAGGGGAATATCCCTTTTTCCTTCCTTTTGCGCTCAAACCCGGTCTCATCCCCCCATTTTAAATTTTTGATTTACAAAAACCCAAAAAAAAAGCGTTGTAGTCCCAAAAGGTTGTAGTTTTTGAAAAGTGATTTTTTTCAAATAAAAGATCTCCCTTTTTAAATGGACTTTGTTTTTAACTTTGCAGATCTTTTTTTTTTGCCAAAAAGAACATTACAACTAATAAAACTGTAAAAAAAAAAAAACTAATAAACCCCCCTTAGGAGGAATTTCTTTTATTTTCATTTCAGATCAAAAGAGGGTATATTATATTTCCTAAGTGGGGGAAAGATAGAAATTTTCTATTTGTTTTTTAAAGTATTTTTTTTAAAATTTTTTTAATTTTCTTTAGTTTTTCATTTTTGTTTTTATTATTTCCCGGGTTTAAAAAAATAATTCCAATCGTTTTTCCCGTTTTGGCCACGCAACGCCCCAATATATAAAAAACACCTTGTTCCTGGGTTTTAGTGGTTTGAGCATTGCGTTTGCAGCGCAAAATGTTTTGGGGTTGATACCCCCGGGAAACGTTAAAAAAAATGTTTGTGAATGCACTGTAAAAATTAAACAGCGCTGCTAAATGCCCAATAAATTGTTAAGGTAAAATTTTGGTTTACAAATATAAAGTCAGTATCTCTCACCCTTCCTGACTGATCAGAAATCTTTCCTTATCCTTACTGTAGAGGCTGTTCTCCAAACAGCAGGTGGCGCTTTATACTTACATATCATGAAACGCTGTAAAAACAATGTTCCTATACAGAGGACTGCTCTGTTATATAGCACTGTAGTACAATTATTTTGTATTAAAAGGCTTTGGTGCATGCTTTTTCATTGTTCTCTTAGTAATCCTGATAATTTGATTTTTATCAGTATCCTGGCAAAACAAAAGTATAATTAAATAAAAAAAAAAATTCTAGAATCATTTCAAAGGCCTATTCAGCTTATTACCACCGTTACATATAATTTCAGTCAGGCATATTATTTTATTCATACATTACTGGTTGTAAAATGTGACCTGTAGTTTTGAGTATACTCAAAAAACTTTCCTCAAAGCAATATAAATATATCATACTCTGTCTAAATATCTGAATGATATCTAGGATAACATACCGCAAACAGCGAGCGCTTACCATAACATTAATATATATTTTATTACGGACTTAGCGCCCATTCCGCGAATGAGATAGAGAGTCACCATTTTCATCGTGACTGCAGGCGTGCTACCCTTTGTTTAACACACACACACAAATATGTCGCAAAAAATGCGCCCCTAGTTCTGGACAGCGAGACATGTTCAAAAAGCTCCTGTCGTGCTACTTAATCCAGTGCCTACACAATAATCAGAAATTTCACCAAAGAAAAGTATTCATTCTAAAAGGGTGATAAAAGAAAACACAAAATGAGGGGAAAAAAAAAAGGGGGACAGAAAAACAACATTATGCATGCTGCTCGGAAAGATTATTGATCCATTTGGACATATAACTATGGTACATAATTAATTTGATGTTTAGTTTCTCTATTATTCTGTTTAAAAAGAGTCACTTTTTCAAACTCGGTCCTAGATTTGGTTCGTCTGATTTCCCACCAAAATTGAAACAGACTATCCTCAGATGGTCCTAAGAAAAAAAGTTATCAAAAGCTTTTTGATAACTCAACTGTTCTCCTAATAGAAACACAATGAATTAAAAGGGGGGGTTCAAGTGCATGCAAAGCCATATCTCCATACAAAAAGGTGGCGCGTGATAACCAATTAAAAAGGTGTCAAAAACATAAACATATCTATTGTAAATGACTTCAAATTGCAATAAAATGTTCAGATATTATCATATACACGTATAGGCTTAATATCAGTTTTATGTAGATCTTCCTGTATTATGACACAACTTTGCCGACACTAGATACCACTGCTGTCATTCATTTACTGCTCTTAAATTCAGAAATTATTAAAAAAAAAAAAATGCTTTGATGAAACTAGTCAAGGGTTTTAAATCAAAATCCGTCAAATCAGGGCCAAGTACAATCTCTAGACTTTAGTGTTCAATTAATTTATCAAAAGATGTGTGTGACAAATTTGCTGATTGGACAAGCTAACAGGGGTATTAAAAATCTTTCTTGATCTAGTTTACCCAAAGTTTCCCCCGCTATAACTCCAAAGAAATCTAAAATAGACAAAACTAAGTCAACTCAGTGCATCATAGACGATTCTATACAAGATTGCAAAACTTTTATGAGATTGCGACAAAACACTATCACTCTAAATAGTTACAAAGGCTAAAAACACTATATACCATTGTGAACTCGCCGTGAAATTGCTATTAAATACCACTAGGATGGCAAGCCACAGAGTAATCACTCATTGGCTCAATTCTACATATATAATAAACTTATTTATCTCAGGTCTAAGAACTTTTGGATTTAAATTTAGACAGTATGAAATCAATTATTAACATTACAAAAATGTATAGTCAAAGATAGCACCACATAAGCTAATTTCTTTGCTTTTGTAAATAGGTTACCAGTGCAGTTTATCCAGACATATTAGCTTTTACAACTAAGCTACATTGGAATTACAGTTTCAAAGCTGAAAAATATTATAAACTGGAGGGGCTTGCAGGTAAGCATATAGATGTGGTTACCTATCAGTTATTTTTTTTAAATATCTATATATACAACAGAATGTGTGGTGTGTTGTGTGTTGTGGTGTGAGTGGGCGGTGTGCGTTGTGCGCTTCTGTGCGTGTGTGTGTGTGTGTGTGTGTGGCATGTGTGTTGCGTGTGCGTGGTGTGTGTGTGATGTGTGTGGGTGCGTGGTGAGCATGGCCTGTGTGAGGCATGCTTTGTTTCAATTAAGCCATACAGCAATGTGTTGAGTACTATAGTTGAACCCTTTTATTACTGTGTGTGTGTGGATCGTTATTCTCCCCTCCTTGATGGTTCTGGTGTCCGCCATACGTTTCCATGTTTGTCCTATCGACCCTAACAGCATAGACAGCACATAAAGGCCTTATGGGCTGGAACCCCGACATCACTGCTTGCAGCTAATATTATTATATATATGCATATTTATTATGCTGTATCCTTTCAAAAGGTACACCTCTGTACCTTATTTGCCCTAAATGGTAACATTATATAGTACTTGTCTAAGAGCGGACCTACCCCCGAGTGACAGCTTTGTGTGACAAAACTTTCTTTCTCTGAGGAGAGTGTGAAAAACCAGAGCTTGCTGGTTTGTGCAATGGCTATAAAATTATGGTGCTTGATGCATCATTTAAAGAACTCAGATATTGTTCAGTGACAAGGGGTATTGGGCATTTGTATCATCGACATTTGTTCTGTTAGATACACATTTAAAAACGTTTAACTACCTCTTTTTAAAATTAATTGATTTTTAAACTGCAACTTCCTCGACAAAGTGTACAACTGTTCATGTTCAGCCATTGGCCCCTCCTCCAAAGGAACACTCATGTGCGCAATAGACACACCCACAAACAGAGCACAACTTCCACTCTTCTACCACACTACTCATAAGACCAAAAGACAGACATTCTACATGCATACATACTGAACTTTTAATTCTTGTTGTAATATAACATTTTCAAGTAAAAACAAACATATTAGGGCATTAGCCTACATATTTAGGGGCACTGGGAAAAAACTGTGATAAAACACAAGAATATTGTGTTTAATTGTTGCTTTACAAACCTCTATCTTCATTGGTTAATTTTATAATGGTATAGGCTTGCTATTAAATACGCAGGTAAATGCAAAACACAGTTAAACAGGCATCTTTTTCTTTTTTTTTTTATGCCCCTGCCCTCATTTTGACCATGTTGCTTTCACTTTCATCCACTTCACCAGTGGACACATCTGAGCACAGTTGTCTCTCTGTGACAGGATCTCCATTAATTTAGCTGCTCATCCGATATGCAAGATGAGAGGATACTTACTTGGAACACTTGTACTTTTGAAATTTTGCATTTGCAGTGATGTGGTGAACTTTGATTCAGACATCAAGGACTTTGTAGTTGGTAATGGTAAGTTATATGTTATTACAGACCATCGACTACATCAGATGAGACATGATCTTTATGAAGAGAAGAGGAAAGACATCACTGAACACAACAGAGTCAACATCCTGGTTGCCTTTGACCTCAACAGCACCTTGATAACGTGTGGGACTTTTAATGAGGCCTATTGTGCGGTTACATGATATAAATGACATTACAAACTAGTATTTACTATGCAAGTTATATACTGATAGGACACACGACAGGATGAGGAAATCTGTTGCCTTCATAACCGGATACAAGTCAAGACAGGTACCTTTTGGTTGGGAAAAAAGACGACGATGCAAAACCTCAAGACACCAGGTATTCTGTTGTTATCTTGTGGAACACTTTACAGTCTCAAACAGGTGGGATTTTCCTCAGAATAGCGGAAGGATCAGATGCCCATTGATTCAGAGCACTGTGAGAGATGTGGAGTTTGTTGATGGATTCCAGAGAGTTTCACCAACCCCGCATAATCATACTTATTTCTCAACGCAAAGACTGACTCCGAGAGGAAAGTGCTCGTCCTGTGGATGAACAGCTCTAAAGAAAAAAAGATAGAAATCTTAAAATCCCTACAGGCTGCAATGATACGATGCTGCAGTGATAAAGCTCGTCCGGTGCTCGTCGCCTGCACTGTTATTCCCTCAGTGAACGGGAGTTATTTCTGGGCAGTCGTGTGCTTCAGTTGCACAGAATCAGCAGATCAGGATCCGGAGAAACAGCGCGCTGGCTCTGTACGACATCAGGAATGTTAAAGGACGAGTGAAGGGCTTCTGCGCGTATGGTGAAAACCTTGTGGTTCAGAGGTTGGATATTATTTCATCATATAAGCTTATAAAAATAAGAAGAAAACAGCATTTTTGTCTTATTGAAATATGGATAAACATTTTGTAATAGATAGAATATATACTGCATGATGAAACGTAATTGTAATATTTTAGTTAAAGATCACATAAAGTTGATTTTGTTGTCGTGTTGTTTCAGAGTGTGATACTGAACTTCAGCCGCGCCTCTGTGGTGTTCAAGTACGTTCATGTCAGCAGTGGCAGCAGTTAGAAGTGGATACTGGATTGTGTTGTTCATAGGAACCAGTTGTATGGCCAACTCATAAAGGTCTGCTTCACCTCACCTCACACATGTGCCTTTATTTTCACTAGTCTCAATGGGTTTTCATTTCTAAATACCTGCAACAACATTTCCATTTACAAATATAACTCTAAGCTTGTTCTATGTTTTAATTCTGCATTTGAACTACTGCAGACAATATTCATAATTTGTATTTCTGTTATTATTTGCTTTTCTAGCTTGTGTTGGGATGAGAAATTCACACCAAGGCTGTTCAACAACAGTGACTTTTCAATTCTGATGATGAAGCGAGCACGTGTTTCCCAGAATGCACCTTGAAATCCAGTAAATTTCAAATATATCTACACTGCTCTGAAGAAAAGAAAGAAAAAGCGTGAGGATTAAATTAGCCATTGGGTGTAGAATACGCTGGGGATGTAGGGGACATGTCCCATCACAACTTTTAATAAAACCTAGAAAATCAGAAACATAAAAAACAACCCCAGACTCAAACACAGCCTCTGAACTTACGCTGTCTAAAATGTAAACCTGTTTGTCCTGTTCTGGCTGCAAACCAAAAAAACCATTAAAAAATGTTAAAAGAGCTTGAAAGAGTAATAAAAAGTCATTAAAACCTAAATGACACTCAGTTAAATGACACTAAATGTGCTATTGCATGTTATAGCTCTGATATCAGTCTCCTTACCGTCGACATTTTCTGTCAGTTCAGTTTCCATTACATATCTTGGTAACACTTTACAATAGAGTTCTATTAGTTAACATGAACTAATGAATATGATCAATACTTCAACAGCATTTATTAATCTTAGTTAATGTCAACACTTACTAATGCATTAAAATCAAAGTTTTGTGCTTGTTAGCATTAGCATCCAATGCAAGTGTGAATTATCATTGAACTAACAATGAAACGACTGTATTTCATTAACTAAAAATTAACAAAGATTAATAAAACTGTAATAAATGTATTGTTCATTGTTCATGTTAGTTATCTTTTTGTAATAGTGTGTGATTTGAGTGGGGGGATTTTTTTTTATTACTTTCCCAACAATGGAATGTAGAATAGAATGATCAGATAGAAGATAGAATATATATTTTTGTGAAGAATTCTTAAATATTTGCTGAAATCAATAATAAAAACCTCTAAACAAAAAGAAAAAACTGGCTTCAAAGAATGACTCTAAAATAGATGTGTCTCTTTCCTTTCAATCATTTCTTATGAACTGTAGGTAAGAAGAGTGCCTGTGGTTTCGTGTGCTGTGAATACATCACTCTGAAAGACTGCAGAGCTTTGCTCTGATCCTCTTCTGCGGCTGGGTGCGTGAACATACGAGGTCACCCAAACACCTGCCTTTATTATGTGTGATGCATCATTTTTTCACACATGAGATCTGCTCTTAGGCTGCATCTGCACTAAATATGCCCTAACTATAGAAAACAGCATGTTAACTTATATCATCTGCAGTACATAGACACGATGAGCAGTGTGCAAACAGTTCTGTAGTGATATACTGGACTGATCCCTGTTTTTTTATCTAGATGTTCTACTCAAGATGAAGTTCAGATACTTCATGGGTGTCCATCCCAAAAAAACTCTCTTCAGACACGCTGTTTTCTTTTCAGATAGCAGAGATTTCTTCTAGAAAGGTACTGTAGACATCAATATCAAGTATTTTCATAATTATCATTTAGAAAATGTTTACTACTACTCTACTCTTTACCAGCCATTGCCTCTCCAACACAGGTTACTCTACATCTTTCATTGAGTCTGAAGAGCACAGGAAATCCTGCCTTCTCATGTACCTTCACTAACGAAGTGTAAACTTGTGTGACGGGTCTGATCCACCTGCAGTTCTCCCAAACTGCTCCTGTAGTTTTCCTGATCAGAGGGTCTATACACTAGAGGTTGGTTCTCCTTTAAAGAAGTCATATATGTGCTATTATACAATGAATTTATGTAGGCAGAGTGATGATTGTTCATAATCAGAAACGTGTTGGTAACCTGTTCAGGTTTAAAAGTCTCTGCTACAGTTACTATTGAAGGATCAGAAGATCACAGAGATGCTGACGCTGAGGAACTGCTCTGGTATCAAAGATAATTCACCAAATTCTTACACAAAGTGAGAAAATTAAATGCAGTGGGGAAAAAAAAACAGTGCAGAAATGATAACACAGTTTATCTTTTATATTAACACATCATATGTGCATTTATGCAGGTGTGTGCAGTGTGTCTCTTCTGGGTGTCACTGGTCCTCTTCCTCCAAGCGTTGTGATTGGACACATGGACGTGGGCCGCAGTTACACATACAGGTGAGACAATGTGTAACCAATTCAGTGCTTCATTATATGTGCATTGGTAAACTGCATAACTTTCATAAAGTGTTAAAATTATATTAATGCATTGTTGATAGCTGAAATAGCATTGCATTTTGTGAATACAGGAAGTAAATGTATCACACAGAGTTCTCTCTCTTTCCAATTTTTTTTTAGGATGCATGTAAAGATCTGCTCTATGAGGTGGTAGGAAAATTTACATATAAACTTTTTATTTAAAACAACAGTTGTTTTCTCTTCACTTTTTTATTGACCTTTTTAATCCTCACCTGTTTCTTCAGAGCAATGTATTTACATGTTATTATTATTAAGTTCCCTTTAACTTCTATTGTTCATTAATTTACATGTTATTATTATTAAGTTCCCTTTAACTTCTATTGTTCATTAAAAAATACTGTGGTCATATGGAGTTGAAATGTGTGTGTGTTTTGTAGAAGCCAGAGATTCTCTCTCTGGAGCCAAATAAGGTTTCTTTCCATGGCAGAAACAATGTTTTTACTAAGAGGAAGGAACCTGGAAATCTGTTACTAAAATCCGTATCAAGGGGATCTGGACTGCATTCCTAAAGAGTGAGACTCTGTGATTGTTCAGTCGTATATATGAATGTGTGTAGATTCAGATAAATCATACTTTATATCTTTACCTCAGATCTCCAGTGTGTTTGATCGCTCCAGTGACACTTTAAGGTTCCACATTCCTCCCAGTGGAACCAAAAGGAACGGTGAAAGTGTGTGTTGTAACACCTGACGACCGTTGTCATGGTAACAGCATCATCACTTACAGTTCTCAGCCCAGCTGCACTGGAATCACAGCCCACTGTCAGCTGGAGCAGGTCATTTCAGACTAACTTTCATGCTCATCGTAGTGAATCTTATGTCACACAGACTATTTTAGTCATGAAATTGGCAAGAATGTTGTTTATATGGACAAATTAGAGTGAAAGTATAGATCTGCAGAGATAAAATTAGAAGAGATGAAAAACTAACCTTAGACTAATCTTGCTTAAAGTTTAGCAAGAGCAAATTGTTTTCTGACAACCAGGCAATTCTTAATATTTATGGAAGGTTTCACTTTTATTGGTTGTGGAAATGTTATGTTGTGTGTCTGTGTGTTTGTGTATGTGAAACTCACATGCACAAAAAATGAGTGGTTAGAATTAAAGCTTTAATTCTGTGCTTTATTATAGCTTCATATCATGTATCACTGGCTGAAATTGTTTTTAATCTCTTCATTTAGTGGTGGAAGGAAGATTCATGTTCAGGGGAGCAATCTGGAATTAGTGGAGTCAGTTACTGTACTTCCCTCTAATAAAGTGCTGAAAACACAATACAACACAAGCTCAGGGGTAAGATGTGTTATTACTCCTGCTGTATCTGACACAGACGTCAGCTGTTTATAACTTAAGTGAATCTTCAAAAAGCCCATATTCACACATGTAGTGCATGGGGCTAGTTTAATATGTCCCTTGAGGTACACTTACTGTATGTTAGTAAATGATGCAAATATCAACCACAGTGTGACATCACAATGAAGAGAAAATGAGTCCTGCTGGCAGCTTGGTTTCAACAAAAGCTAGTTTTGCTATGAGGAGGATTTTTTTTTCAGGGTTTAAAAACTTATAGTATTATTATGTGAAAAAGTTAGAGAGGAGGAGAAATAATGCAGAGGACTTTTTTCAATGTGTGTGTGTGTGTGTGTGTGTGTAAGTGCATTGGTTTAGGAGTGTGGGGGGTGGTTAAGAAAACAACGCAGATGGGAAGGGCTTAAATGAAGCCCGTTTGGCTCTAGATTAAAATATATATATATATTAGGGGTTATAACACCAAAAGATCATTACAATAAATGACCCTGAGCGCTTTTGGGTGTGTACCACTCCATTGTTTTGAAGCACTGCTCATTTTATTTCGAAATGTTAAAATGGTGCTGCTGTTGCCATTATGTCTTGTGGCCTGTTTGGAGCCAAGCCAAGGTCGGACCTGGACCGTGGTCCGCCATTTGAACATGCCTGTTATCAGTGATTAGGTATTATTTTATATTTCATTTTATCATAAATATTGATACAGTGAAGGTAAAGTATGTATGTGTTTCCTGAACCACATTTTTGTGGCTATAAATATGTTTAAATGAAGACAAAAAGAGGAAGTGATGTTTGGTATCATATTTCGTTTTATTATAAAAATACAAACATTGAAGGTAACCGGAGTAGCCAAGACAAGCTGAGTGACGTTATCAAGTACAGTGCTGTTCCATTCACGTAGGGATAACTGCAGGTTGGAGCAGTGACCATGGAGAAAAGATTAGGGCATGGAATGAAGGTCTTTCTAATTGGTTTTGAGACAGGGGTCGCTGCAGGGCGGAGTAATGGGTGTGCTGAAAGGTGAATGCTACAACAGTACAAACAATGTGAACTTTTATAAACATCCATTCGGCCATTATCTTTTAAATGCATCATTATGCAAAAAATATGAGCTCTCTGCATAAAGTCTCACGGCTGGCAGATCAACATGCTACTTCCTTTCTCTCCAATACAGTAGTAAAATAAATGAAATGTGGAGGATGTTAACTGTGACAAGATGATTGACAGGCCAGTTTACAATAACAGGGTGCATTTTAACAAAGCGACCAGAGCGCGGACCATTAAAGAGGCAATGTGTTTGACATGATCATATGTCCCAAAGCATGCCTACACTTCTACTACACACTCAAAAGTGTGTACTTTTTTCTTCACCAAAAGAGTGCATAATTTAAAGGCGTAGTATACGGAGGCACATTGGGATGCATTAGAGACATAATTTCATTGTCTCTCTTTCTCAGGATGTGTGGTTTCACTCCCATCCTTATGACGGCCGTGGTCTGTTTAGTTTGCTGTTAAATGTTCAGAACTCCACTGTGGACTGTGGTGGGATTATTTCCTCTACAAGCCTGATCCAGAATTCACTGAATTCACCACCGTACAGTTGGCCAATGATCTACAGGTGAAACATTCAGGTAAAAAACTTCTTCAGAAGAGCAAGATCTGTCGCCTAGAATTTGAGCTGGCAACTGTGGCATTAAATGGGACTAATTACTCTTTTGGGACTCTTGTTTCTCAGAAAAGGGCAGATATGTTGAATTTGAGTATGAGTGAGGTGACTGTGATGGGTCTACAGAGAGATCAGCAGTATCCGTGTGATTTGGAGAAGATTGAGTCCAGTGCCGTCATCTGTAAGATTAAAGGAGAATCAGGAGCCGTCCCAGTAGTGGACTCACTCACTGTAAGTATGTTTTTGGTATTTTCAATTGTTTGGTAATTCCATGGATTTTTAAATTTAATTTGACCTGATAACACTGCTTTGTAAAGTTAAAAGATTTACATTAAGATGAAAAGAAACTTCTTTCATTGTCATTTCAGGTCACGGTTGGGAATTATGTTCTCGGGATGAGTAGTACAAAGAATCTGTTCTGCCTCAGTCCACAGAATACACCTGGCCATGTATGAAGGAAAAATGATTCTCGGCATCTTCCAGAGGAAAAAATAAAAAAAAGAAGAAAAACTAGAATTTTTAATTCCAAAGATTAGAGACGTCTATAAATTTAATATCTGTTTATAATCAAATATTTATATTTCAGCTTTAATTGACACAATATGTTTTATGTTATGTTCACTGTAATTCATAAAGAATATGATATAATGCTTATTTCATTTATATTTCCATTCTTTGGAAGAACAGCAGGTGGCGCTATCTGCTCATTTATGATACACTGTAGAAGCAGTCAATTCAAGGTTCCTAGGACAGGTCTGTTATTTAGTTCTGCAGTAATTATTCTGTTGTCGAAGATACTGTTTGTAATTTTTTCATCGTACACCCACAATTATTTTGCTGTTATTAATCTGATAACTGTTATCCATATACTGCATTAAACAGCATATTTACTAATAAAAATGCCTATATACATTATGAAATCTATTATAGTCTGGTCTATATTTAAATGGACAAATACAGATTAACACAACGTCATCAGAGCACAATTTCAGAGCACTCAGCGCACAGTCCAGTTCGCACTGCATAATTAATCAGATATCTTTATGGCTAATTTTAAAGTCTTGATCAGATTATTAATATAGTTACATGACTGTTTGCCTCTTCAAGCACAGAGTTCCATGTAAAGGCATACATGGTAAGAACAAAATGTTAATATGCAGTCTGAGACTCAAGGTCCATTTTTGATGTGATTTTTAAATATAATAATATAATTTTATCTAGTTTATATCTAAATATCTGTAATAGAATATTTACGAAATATCTTCAGGACACTAAAATATCTTTCAAAATCTTGTGGCTTAACCACACAATCGGTTTTAAAGCACCCCTGAACGATCATTATCATTAGACAGTGATAAAAATAAAAGTATGGAGAAACTGTTGCAGCAAATTATTTTTGTACATAGTAGTTATGGGCTTTATGATATTTTTTCAGGCTAACAATGTTGTTTGATATTTATTTCTAGAGCAGTTTAGTTAGTTGCACGGACACTGAGTTATGGCACAAAGTTATAAAAACACACCTAACACTGTGATTAAATGTGTTGTTTTACTTGCACTCTGCCAGGTAAACGTATGTATACTTTGAGTACAAGTTTGGCACAGTACCAATACCCAACAACAACAACAAAAAAAATGTAGACCTCGGCCCTCATCTCAATAAATTGTTGGTTTGTTGCGCGGAAGTCATCTGCGGTTTTCACTTCAGTCGACTACTGAGAGCAGTTTATTTCTTTGACAAGATCTCTAAACTTCAGCTGCTCACCAGATAAGATGAGAAGATTACTTGGAATTCTTGTACTTTTGAAATATTGCATTTGCGGTGATGTGGTGAACTTTGATTCAGTCATCAAGGACTTTGTAGTTGGTAACAGTAAGGTATTTGTTCTTACTGATCATCGACTACATCAGATGAGTCACAATCTTTCTGAGGAGAAGAGGAAAGACATCACTGAACACAACAGAGTCAACATCCTGGTGCCTTTTGACCTCAACAGCACCTTGATAACGTGTGGGACTTTTAATGATGGATATTGTGAGGTTCTTGATATAAATGACATCACAAACAGCATTTACTATGTAAGTTACGTATTGGTTGGACCGCGACAGGATGAGAAATCTGTTGCCTTCATAGCCGGTACAAGTAGCAATAGGTACCTTTTGGTTGGGAAAAAAGATGATGACGCAAAACCTCAAGACACCAGGTATTCTGTTGTTATCTTGTGGAACACTTTACAGTCTCAAACAGGTGGGATTTTCTCAAGAATAGCAGAAGGATCAGATGCCATCATTCAGAGCACTGTGAGAGATGTGGAGTTTGTTGATGGATTCCAGAGAGTTTCACCCTCAGAATCATACTTATTTCTCAACACAAAGATTGACTCAGAGACGAAGGTGCTTGTCCTGTGGATGAACAGCTCTAAAGAAAAAAAGATAGAAATCTTCAAATCCCTACAGGCTGCAACGATACGATGCTGCAGTGATAAAGCTCGTCCGGTGCTCGTCGCCTGCACCGTTATTCCCTCAGTGAACGGAGTTATTTGGGCAGGTGTGTTCAGTGCACAGAATCAGCAGGATCCGGAGAACAGCGCGCTGGCTCTGTACGACATCAGTAATGTTAAAGGACGAGTGAAGGGCTTCTGCTATAATGGTGAAAGCCCATGTGGTTCTGAGGTTGGAATTTGTATTAATGTGTTTAACGTAATTGAACTAAATTTTTTAAAATAAGAGCAACATTTTACTATATAAAGATAGAATAACCTGAATATGTTGCATGATTAAACGTAATTGAACTAAAGTCATATAAAGTTTAATTTTGTTGTCTGTGTTTCAGAGTGATACTGAACTTCAGCCGCTCTCTGTGGTGTTCAAGTACAGCTCAATGTCAGCAGTGGCAGCAGTTAGAAGTGGATCTTGGATTGTGTTGTTCATAGGAACCAGTGATGGCCAACTCATAAAGGTCTGCTTCACTTCTATCTCCAACACGCATGCCTTTAAATATCTGTCCATCATTTTCATTTACACACTAAATACCTGCAGACCATTTCAATTTACACATAGACTATGGCTCTAAGCTGTTTTTTAATTCTGCATTTGAATTACTCATGTCATAATTCATGATTTGTATTTCTGATTGTTTTTCTAGCTTATGTTGGATGAGAAATTCACACCAGGCTGTCCAACAGTGCTTTTCAAATCTGATGATGAGCGAGCAGTGTTTCCCAGAATGCACTTTGATCCAGTAGATTTCAAACATATCTACATCGCTTTGAGGAAACAGGTGAAGTTTAGAAATGTGCAATTAACAAACAATACAAATATTATATATAGTATATATACTACTATAGTGAAAAAAATCTTTAAAATATTGAATAATCAATAGTTCCTGTATGTACCATTATAATTTTATAAAAATTACTTAAACTTTTCGACCAAAAGAAAAAGTAAAAAGTTATACTGCTTTTCAAGATCAATATAAAAAGGATTTTTTTTTTACTTTTGACCAAGAAGCTGATCCAAGACCATATTTTAATCTGTGAAAAAAAGCAATTCTCCCATTCCCCACAGTTGCAAACCTCTGAATTAAAACTATGCAGAAGTTACTAATTCAGGCAGTATTCAGACACTTTACTGTGTGTTAGGTCGAATCATCATACATCTCTCTTTCTGCTCATGTTGTTCATGTAGTTAAGAAGAGTGTCTGTGGTTTTGTGTGCTAAATACATCACTCTGAAAGACTGCAGAGCTGCTCTGGATCCTCTCTGCGGCTGGTGTGTAAAACATACAGAGGTCAGTCTGTCTTTATCACGTGATTTTTTTCACACGTCACACATGAAAATCTGCTTCAGGCTGCATCTACACTAAATAAATATGCCTAATTCTAGAAGCACATGCTACATTAACTTCTTCTTTTCAGCAGTACATAGACAAGATGAGCAGTGTGCAAACAGTTCTGAAGTGATATACTGACTGGTCCTGTTTTTATCTAGATGTTCTACTCAAGATGAATGTTCAGATACTTCATGGGTGTCCATCCCAAAAAACTCTCTTCAGACACAGCTGTTTTCTTTTCAGATGGCAGAGAATTCTTCTAGAAAGGCAGACATTGTCTAGAATTATTTACTTATTATCATTTAGTAAATATTTACAAGACTACTCTTTACCAGCCATTGCCTTCTTCTACACAGATTACTCTACATCTTTCCTTGAGTCTGGAGAGCACAGGAAATCCTGCCTTCTCATGTACCTTCACTAAAGAAAGTGATATCTTGTGTGACGGATCTGATCCACCTGCAGTTTTCCCAAACTGCTCCTGTAGTTTTTCTGACCAGCTACAATATACTGGAGGTTGGTTCTCCTTCAGTAAAGTTTTTATGTGCTATATGATTGTTTATGATTATAAACATTTTGATAATCTGTTCAGGTTTAAGAGTCTCTGCTACTGTTACTATTGAGGATCAGAAGATCACAGAGACGCTAACACTGACAAACTGCTCAAGTATCACAGAAAATTCACCAAATGCTTCGTATACACAGTGAGAAAAAACGCAGTCTATAAGAGTTTTGAAAGACTTTGAACTCCTATTTTAAAATTATAAATAACATTAATTAAATGCAGGTGTGTGCAGTGTGTCTCATCTGGGTGTCACTGGTCCTCTTCCTCCAAGCATTGTGAATGGACACATGGGCCTGGAGAGCAGTTACACATACAGGTGAGACAATCCAGTGCTTCAGTATATCTGTATTGGGGGGGGGGACCTTAATAAATTCATATTAATTTACTGTTGATAGCTGAACTATCACTGTGTTGACTGAATGAACTCAGGAAGTACTTGAGCTGCTCTTTCTTTACTCTTTAGGATGCATGTAAATATCTTCTCTCTGAGATGGTCTACAAATGTAAGTGTCATACTGATTATGTGCCCAGCGTCACAGAATAGGGATGTTGTTTTTTTCAGTATGTTCCTATTTCAAATAAACATGACTTTAGAAGAGGCTGAGAAATTCTCTCTCTGGAGCCCAACAAGGTTTCTTTCCATGGCAAAAAAAATGTTTTAATAAGAAACTTTGGTGTCCCATAGAAGCCAGAAATTCTCTCTCTGGAGCCCAACAAGGTTTCTTTCCATGGCAAAAAAAATGTTTTACTAAGAGGAAGGAACCTGGAAACTGTTACTAAAATCCGTATTCAAGGGGATCTGGACTGCATTCCTAAAGAGTGAGACTCTGTGATTGTTCAGTCGTATATTTGAATGTGTGTAGATTCAGATAAATCATACTTTATATCTTTACCTTCAGATCTCCAGTGTTTGATCGCTCCAGTGACACTTTAAGGTTCCACATTCCTCCCAGTGGAACTAAAGGAACAGTGAAAGTGTGTGTTGTTACTCCTGACGCCCGTTGTCATGGTAACACCATCATCACTTACGGTTCTCAGCCCAGCTGCACTGGAATACACCCCACAGTCAGCTGGAGCAGGTCAGACCATTTCAGACCCTTGTCTGATCAACTTCCCACACACATGCATTTGCTTTTCTATTATTGTTGGAACTTCTTATCGACAGTTTTTGACATTTTTTTGTTATTCAGATATATATAGATTTTCATTATGACACTTGTAGTATGATTATTAAAGGGGACCTAACACACACAATTTCATCCAATCTCATATTAATCTTGAGTACCTACAGAGTAGTACTGCATTCTTCATATCTCCAAAAAGTATTTAGTTTTATCGTATTCATAAAAGAAAGATACAGCTTTACGATTCTCTCCGAAAACAGCCGAGCTCCTGGAGGAGTGCAGTGGGCGGATCTTTTATAGCTGGGACCGCTCCATCTTTCAGTATCAAACAATGTGCAAATCCAGCGCCGAACTGAGCCTTGTTTATAAAAATGAAACTGCTCCGGAAAAAAAAACTGCATCCGCTGTTTACATAACGCTGGATTCTTCTGAAAGCTGTACAAGGTTAGCTTTCCCTTACAACCAAAAACACACTTCCTTAGAGACATTCTTCCAAGCGGCAACCTCCCACTCTCTCTCGTGAAGCCAACATGGAAGTGAATTAAAGGGGTCATATGATGCTATTTCAATTTTTCCTTTCTCTTTGGAGTGTTACAAGCTCTTGGTGCATGAAGAAGATCTGTAAAGTTGCAAAAACTAAAGTCTCAAATCCAAAGAAATATTCGTTATCAAAGTAAAGTCTCTGCCACGCCCCCCTAAAACGGCTCATTCAAACACGCCCCCACATATCTGCGTCACTATGTGGAAATATTTGTGTAATGCCGCCCAAATGTACATGCAAGGAAAGAAGGCGTGGTTTCAGTAAAAGCAGTTAGTGTTGATGCAGCCATGTCAGGGAGATGCTTTGTGTATCTAGGCGAAAGCAAAAGCACTTTATTTGTCCTTCCGAAAGTAGATGCATTTAGGAATCTTTAAGATTACTTACAACAGAACAGCAATGCATTTTATGGACGACTGTTTCATAAACCAGAGGAGGTTATTCTGACTTTGCTACGACAATCTGGTGCTTCTGAAACAGCTACTGTAAGTATGTAAAGTATTTGATAAGTAATTAAGTAATTGCTATTGACTGTTCAAATGCGGAGTTTTGCACCTCGTGTGTGTGTGTGTGTGTGTGAGAGAGAGAGAGAGAGAGACAGGGTCACAGTGGAGTCAGATGTCTTAACCGTCTGTGGCTTGTGTCCTGCAAACACATACAAGCTTTATCACTGTGTCTGTCCCACGACTCTGTTCCCCTTTCGGCTTGAAGTTATGGTAAAACTAAGGACATTATTATCTGACTTTACATTTATTTTGAAAGATGAAGCTTGTGATTATGTAAAGGGGCGTTACATTTCCAACGAGTGCTTGCAGTGTTTGGCCAATCACAATGCACTGGGTCAGTTGGCCAATCAGAGCAGACTTCGCTTGTCATAAGGAGGGACTTTGTAGAAAACGACGCGTTTGAGAGAGACGTGGCATAGAGGACCTACAATAATGTACAGCATTTGAAAAATAAAAAGCTTATCGCACATTAAAGCATGTCAACATAAAATAATACATCAAGTACATTCAATATATAAACTTAAAAATGCAATTTAAACTCAAAATTCAATAGTAATTCATCAACTGGCCGCTAGAGGCTGGCTGCAAAAGGGAGTCAATGTTAAAATGCCCAAAATTTTTTCCCAAAGAAAAAAACGTTTACAGAATTACAAAATTATTTTGGTCAATATAGCTAACTTTGCCCTTCATGTGAGGCGGGTGATTTTTTTTATAACTCATCTGTTTAAATTATATTAAGCCTTAAAGTTCTGCATAATTAAGGGCATGGCCACTTGAGTGACAGGTGGATTGCCACTGCTGACACTGCAGTCGAGCTAGGTGGGTGTGGCTTCAGAAACCAGCTCCCGCCTTTTGACCATTTCTGATTATCCGACGCACGGTGACGCGTTGCCAAGACGCTCCGCCCACTTTAAGCTTCAAAAACGCTCTTCAGAAAACTATGGGTGACATCACGGACACTATGTCCATGTTTTATACAGTCTATGCATTTTTCCCGAGCAAGTCCCATGCAGCGCAGCTGAATGAAGCGTGTTGATGGGCACGCTCTCGCTCTCTCTCTGGTCGATGTGTGTGTGGGCGTGCTCTTCCGGGAGAAATGCCAATAGAAGGAGTTCCACCATTCATGACGTCATGAAGAGCCACAATCAAAACAAACTTTCCAAAATTTGTAAGAAACCCGGAAGTGTGTATTTGTCACTGAAAGACGACGCTGTTATAAGTCCAAATCGTTTTTTTGAAACTTTGGCTATGCTTAGCATGAGAATCCAACTCTTGAAGAGTGTAAATAACTCTGAATGCATGAAACAGCATTGTACCCCCCCCCCACCTGTAAGTAAACGTTTTTTACCATCCTATCTTCAAGATGTACAATTTTTTTTTAAGTATTCTATATTATTTAATTTATTAATTATATTTTATCAATTGTATTATTATATATAATAATGCACTGTATATAATAATATAGGACTATTATTTATTTACATATAAATATAATTACATATTATTTTATACCATATATTACTGATTTGGCCCCTCACTAATTCTGAAGTGTGCTTTTTGATTAAATTGTGTTAAATATCTCTTCAGTGGTGGAAGGAAGATTCATGTTCAGGGGAGCAATCTGGAATTTGTGGAATCAGTTACTGTCTTCCCCTCTAATAAAGTGCTGAAAACACAATACAACACAAGCTCAGAGGTAAGATGTGTGCTTATTATTACAGCTTACATAGGCTAAAAATGAGCTTTACCCTAAAGAGGATCCAGTCTAGCAGCTTACAGCACTGTCACATGAAGATCAACAGTCAAACAGCCCATATTCACTTGAGTTCTAGTTTGGCAGATTGTCATTACTTTGCTAGTATAATTATCAAATGTACTTCATTGACTGTGGATACTTATTAATTCAAACAAAATATTATTTATTCTATTATTGTATTCACAGATTACATGTTGTTTCAATACATGCCACATGTATTAGTTATATATTCAGTGTCTCTCTTTTTCAGGATTTGTGGTTTCTCTCCAGTCCTTATGATGGCAGTGGTCAGTTTAGCTTGTTGCTGAATGTTGGGAACTCCACTGTGGACTGTGTGGATTATTTCTCCTATAAGCCTGATCCAGAATTCACTGGATTCACCAGCTTACAGGTGGCCAATGATCTACAGGTGAACATTAAGGTGAGTTTAGTGATACAGGGAGTTTAACATCAGTGTACAGTCTGCATGTTGTACCATGCATGGGTACTAAAAAATTTCTCAGTAAATATTATTATGTTTCTGAACATAAGAATGTGAAACTCACAACCTCCAAACCATGCCACACTCTCTGTTTCTCAGAAAAGGGCAGATATGTTGAATTTGAGTATGAGTGAGGTGACTGTGATGGGTCTACAAGGAAAGCAGCAGTATCAGTGTGTTCTGGAGAAGATTGAGTCCAATGCCGTCATCTGTAAGATTAAAGGAGAATCAGGAGCCGTCCCAGCAGTGGACTCACTCACTGTAAGTATGTTTTTGATATTTTCTTGCATAGATTATGGGAAGGACAATCTCATAGACTGATTTGATTATTGCCGTTAATACTACTCTGTTAAGTTTCATCTTAACACGCAAACAAAAAAATATCATAATTTTGGTCATCTTTATGAGATATTTAATGAGTTGGAAATTTCATTCTTTGTCATTTCAGATCAACATTGGAGATTTTCATATCTCCTTAAGTGGAGAAAGACCAGAGACTTGGCTATTTGTTTTGATAGTATTTTCTTTAATATTCTTATTAATTTTTCTTATCTTTTGCATTTTATTATTATTATTTCGGGGTTATCATAATAGCCAACCTGTTTTTCCTGTTCAATGGCCACTGCAACGCCACTGATATATACAAACATACACAAGTAAAGTTGTGCTGTAAAGTTCTGTTTACAAACATAATTCAGTATCTCTCACCCTTCTGACTGATCAGAAATCTTCGGACATATATTCTTACTGTAGAGCTGTTCTCCAAACAGCAGGTGGCGCTTTATACTTACATATCATGAAACGCTGTAAAAACAATGTTCCTATACAGAGGACTGCTCTGTTATATAGCACTGTGGCACAATTACTTGTATTAAAAGGCTTTAATTGTATCTTTTTCATTGTTCTCTTAGTAATCTGATAATTTGATGTTATCAGTATCCTGTAAAACAAAGTATAATTAAATAAACATTTTTTTATAATCATTTAAAAGGCCTATTCATATTACTACTATAGTTACATGATTTAACTCAGGTATTAACCCTTTCAGGCATATCATTTTAATCATACATTACCGGCATATATTGGTAATACATTTCACATCAAAACAACTCCTTAAAAGGCAATATAAATATACTTCGTATCTAAATATCTAAATATAATTCTAAATAAAATAAATACTGTGTGCAAAAATCGCCCTAGTTCAACAGAGAAACTACCCTAAAAGCTCATGTGTGCTACTTTATCAGTGCCTACAATCAAAATTTCACAAAATAGAAACATTCCTTCTAAAAGCTTGATAAAAGAAAACAAAATAAGGGGCAGAACAAAGAAAAACAACGTATTGCAATGCCTGCTCTGAATCTAACTATGGCACACAATTGATTGGATGTTAGTTTCGCTATTATTCTGTTAACAGAGTCACTGCAAATTACATTTGAAAAGAAGAACTGCTTCAAAGAACTCAATTTACCATAATTATTCTAGTTGAAAAACATCACTAGAGCACTGATGCTAGAGCCCACAAATACACAGAGATACACACTCATACAATTACAGCTCATGCTTGAGAGACACAATCCATCAGACAGTGATAAATACAAAGGTATGGATAGACTGCTATCACTATAACAACAAGACGAGCTGCATTCCTGAGTTCTTCGCTTGTGGAAGGATCAATAGCACATCATCCACTTCTTCTAATGTTCTGGGAAACCTGAAGCATTTTCCAGTAGGTAGAAGCCACTTCTTCTCAGTTAGGCTATATGTATTTTTACACAGATCACCCCTTCTGTTTGTTTTCAGATTCTTGTTTTGAAAAGAAGTCTCTTATGCTCAACAAGGCTGCATTTATTTGATTAAAAATGCAGTACAAACAGTTATATTCTAAAATCCTATTACAATTTATATTTCTATTCAAATTTGTTTTAAAACGCAGTTTACTCATGTAATGGCAAAGCCATTACTTCAGTCTTCAGTGTCACATGATTCTTCAGAAATCATTCTAATATGCTGATTTGGTGCACAATTATTATTTACTGCTAAGTTATTAATACTGGTTCTTACTATTATCAAAGTTGCTGCTTAATAATTTTGTGGAGTTTTCTTTCAGAAATCTTTGATGAATTGAAGGTTCTATCAACAGCATTTATTTGAAATCAAAATCATTTGTAACATTATAAATGTCTTTATTGTCATATTCAATCAATCTGTTGTGTCCTTTCTGAATAAAAGTATTAATTTCTTTCTTTCTTTTTTTAAAATCTTACTTACCCCAAACTTTTGAATGGTGGTGTATCGCAGTTCTAAAAGAAAAAATAAGCAGCACACCTGTTCTGAAAATGTATATTAATAATATATTTCTTGAACTCCAAATCAGCATATTAGAAAGATTTCTGAAGGATCATGTGACACTGAAGACTGAAGTAATGGCTGCTGGAAATTCAGCTTTGTCATTACAGGAATAAATTACATTTTTAAATATTTTTTTTAAATACAAAACATAACAGACTTCTCTCAAAAACATATAAAAAATCTAATATTAAATATTCTAGACTTTTACTGGTAGTACAGTATGTTGTATATATGATTACATGAATTTACTGATTCAGGTTTCACGTCTGAAAGTAAAATGCATCAGTTGACGACAAGCCTTTCAGGGAACTCGAGCCTCATTCACAGAAACTCCACTGCACTCACACACACACAAACGCTCCCCTCGATCACAGCAGAGAACCAAGCAGTCCTGAACTCTCAGAAATTAACCCTGCTGAGGCTTTTGGGAAAAGGGCATCTGCTTCCAATAAGCTCCAGTTAATACTTGTTATCTGCACATTCAGGGGTATGAAGATTTCTCAGAATCCTTGTCTGAACCTCCCCTCACAGATCCGACTCACAGACAGAGCACCACAGGCTGTCACCACGTCCCTGAGGAGACCCGAAAAGATTCATGTGCAGGAATGAATAGAAATATGGAAATATTTAGGAAACTGAAAAATAATTATGGAATGAGTGTACATGTGTTTTATAAGCCTAAATAAGCAGCGCCTATGACGACAGAGGACGAGGTGTTCTGTTTTTGTTGGAAGGACTGTGTGTGTTTTAATGAGCTTGTTCACGAAGAAAGTGACTTAAAACCAACAGCCTAAACAGTTCACACAGGTGTCCTATTCACTTCCTGACTAACATGACAGGTGACAGCTCTGTGCAAAGGTATTCTGTTTAACTACTGTATTTATAATTCCCTTAAACAATCTGTGACCAAACATTTTTCAAATTAAATGCTTCATTAGATATATAAAAACTATTTGTTAAGTAATAAATTAGACTGAACCATACTGTAGTGCTTCTGTTAGGCTCAGTTCAATGTTTAGAGTCAGTTCCTTCTGCCTGACTAAATACAAGTGCCAAAAGCATGTGAAGACCGTAATCAGAGAGAGACTAAACTGCAAGGCAAACAAACCGGCTTCCCCAACACTAATTTAGACTCAATAAATCTCATGTGACTAGGTGAGCTGAAGCGAAAGACTGAAAGAGAGAGGGAAACACAGACAGAAAGAAACAGTGGGTCAGTTACAACACTGACATTTTTGGAGAAAAAATATGACATAACATTAGAAGTTTATAAAATGTCATGAATGAGGAAAAAAATTAATGAGCCGTGAATGAGAAAAACAAAAATCACATTAATTAGCAATTTGGTCATTTTTACAGTCTTTTTCCATACTGTACATTATAAAATAAAATAAATAAAATTGATGCTTTACATTAATTTTCAATTTGTTGAGTATTATAGTCTCTTTCAATAAAATAAAATAAACCTACAACCTATTAAGATTACATAAAGAAGAACAGTTGTTTGCTTATTTGAATGTTTGAACAACCAGTTTAGGCACTTATAGGCACAATCATTAAAAACTAATAAATAATTTTACACTGGTGTCATTTTAATCTAATTTATGCCATGTATTGTGATTTAGGGCATGATGATCCGGGGCATTTCTGAGAAATCTCTTGATGATTGCAGTGTGCAGACATTCTCATTCAAGCATTATCTGTATTCAACTATCATCTGCGATGCATGTTGGAAGTCTTAGGACAATGTCCTCAGGATGATATTGATGATAATACAATGATACCATGATAGGTTCATAGTACTGTCCTTGAGTTAGCAAGGATTTAGACAGAGAGAAGAAGGGAAGAGAGAGAGAGAAAGAGAGAGAGAATATATCAGAATGGGGGGTGGCTGCTGATGGGTGATCCTACTTGTCTGGCGTTCTGCCACTTCATTCTAATCACCACTTCCTAGAAATCCATTTACTTGTGGGTGGAATTCTGGGAAGACTGCTGTACTGTAGGTAATCCCGAAGAAATTCCTCTCATCTCTCATCTCCTTAGACCATGAAAGGAGACACTCTCCTGCCCTCATTCAGTGTGCACATAAAGGTTGTGTGTGTGTGTGTGTGTGTGTGTGCACGCTGTTACCAGGAAGGCAGATGCCCTTCTGGGAACACATCTTTTGTTGCTGGTCGCAAGTAAAAGTGTTTAAGGAGGGAAAAGAGAATGTTACACTCCATCTACTTCCCACTGAGCACAATAGTGTTCATAGAAAAAGAAGAGAGAGAGAGAAAAAGTCAAAATCTAGCCGCATGAAACCAAACCTATTAGTGTGATGGAAATTGACTAACACGCAGAATTTAAAGAAACAGTTCACCTAAAAATTAAAATATGGTCATTATTTACTCACCCTTGTGGTTGTTCCAAATCAGTTTGAATTTCTTTTTTTTCCAGTGGAGCACAAAAGGAGAAAATTTCGAATAATGTGCTAGTAGCTCTTTTCACATCATTATAGTGAAAGCATTATTAATCATCTGTAACCGTATCAAATCTGTATAATAATTGTGAGCTGTATTCCAAGTCTTCTGAAGTCATATGATAATTTTGATTGAGAAACATACCAATTTTATAGGAGTTCTTGAAATTTGTAAATAAATCGTTCACATCAGTTTTGTGAATCAAATGAGCAGAATTCATTAAAAAGATTTGACTGACTCATGCTTCTCTCATGAATATTGTCATTAAATAATGACCCAAAGCTATCATGCTGACTATTTTTCCACAGCATTTATATCGCTTTTGCATCCTTTTACCATGGAGCAAAAAAGGTGAAATTTTGAATAATGCGCTCATCGCTCTTTTTCATTCCATTACAGTAAACAGGGACTGGAGCTTTCCGACTTTGTAAGAGATGCAAAAGCACCATAAAAATATCATAAATAATATTCATGCTCTGCAGTCCAAGTCTTCTGAAGATACCCATTCATTGTAATTACATGGAAAAGAGCAATAATCACATTCCTCAAAATGTTTCCTTTTTCCCATAGAAGATAGAAAGTCATTTGAGTTTATAATGACATGAGGGTCATAGATAACAGAATGTTGCTTTTTGGTTGAACTATCTCTTTAAGAAGTATATGTGTGTGATAGAGAGAGTGAGTGACAGAGAGAGTGACGCTGGTTAAGCCATAAGGCGATGTGTTAAAGGTGTTATGTAAGTCTGTCTGCTCACACTCCAACCTCCAATCTGTGTTCACTCCTTCACACACTCCGTTTCTGCTTCTTTAGTTAATAATAGCTGCTAAAGGTTAACCATTGTGCATTACCATCAAGCCCAGATCCACTGAGCTGCAGAATCAATGCAATGTTTTTGCCTTCGTGTGGATCTGCTCACGTCAGCATAAATGTGTGGCTCAGGCCAGGGCAGGCTCACTGAAATCTGTTTCTGGACATATGGTGTTTTATTATCAGCTTGTGTTTGTGTGTGTTGCGTGTCTGATCACATGGGTGTGGGTACAGAGTGTCCAGTCGTGCTGCACTTAGTGTACCAAGATCTACGAAAATCTAATAAACAACTGTCAATAACAGGACGCACAAACAGATAAGAAGTAACTTTTAGAGCTGCTTTAATCTATCTATATATCTATCTAATCTACTAAAGGTTTTCCATAATTACCTTAGACATGAATTTCATTCAAAGTTTGTCTTGATGAACTTTTGTTTGTATGTCAAGCTTTTTAATTTCAATTCATGTTATATTAATATGTGAATATTTCTCAATAGCCTACCCTTCCTAGTGTAACTAAATATGCCATATCTGTAGCATTCAAATTATTTAAGCTGCTGTAAAACATGATTTACTAGGTTGGATTATAGTACCCGGACAGCCATAATTGTAGGCCCCTCTAGACAGACAAAGAAATGGGCAGGATATGGAGAGACACCTCTCAGCTATGTCATTTGGGGGCAAGTTAGTGGCCAAACACACACACATTCACACAATAACCAGAGATGTTGTGGCTTTTGGACACAGTCTCACAGGAATATACAATGTTCCCTAAACACAAACACCCAGAGCTCACAGTGGCCACACTGACCCCTAGCGTAAATGCTCTCTCACACTGAGTGTCTCTCTCACACACAAACACACATGCAAAGGATATGAATGTTGAGACCCCACCTGCTTATTACTGTGCAAGCAAAAACAACTACAGCTTAAGAATAACAGGACGTGAATTGAAGGGAGGAATCAGAATTTGAATACGACTGTAAGGAAAGGGAGGTTAGACTTTCTGGATCAACATGGGGAAAAAACATTTATTGAATTGAATTGTAAAAAATTATAATCTCTGGAAAGAGGAAAAACAATATTTTAAAAAATCTAATTAACAGTGACTCTGCCAAATTTTTATACTCGTTGTGTTTATGTTGGATTTAATTGGATTGGATTTTAAAAAAATATATATATTTCAGCAAGATTTTCTGTGATTTTTTTTTAGTGACCATGATGTAATATAATAATAATAAGAAGAATATTAATATTTACCTTTTTTTTTTATATGACATAATATGACAATACATACAAAAAAAAAAAAACATGATATACTGCATATTAAAAATATCATGTTTTTTTTTTTTTAATCATGCCAATATGTTTTCTTGGACGTTAAAATATTTGACAACCTGACTACCTTGCTATAAATGCCAGATAATCTGATATTTTAAAGACTTGACCCTAATAAAGGTTATCCAGGGGTCCAGGGGTGATGTAATTTCCTGTTTCATTATTTATAATCACATAACAACAAAATTTATTATTTTGGCAAAATGGCATTTTTGTCCTTGTACAGCTTTTTTTTCCTCAAATATTAGTTATGTTTTAAAACGAATTGCTTCACTACTTTCTGCCTTGTAATTGGTAATAATTAACAGACACCTTATTTTAATATAATTGATTTATTCTTTATGGCAGTCTTTAAACAGTTATACCATAGCTTTATTCCTTCAAGTGTTTTATTTAAGTCATTGTTTGTATGAATTTTACATGTTCATAAATTTTTACATGTGGAAATAATATAAAATACAGGAGTAAAACTCACAATATGAAGACGTACTGGTGAGGGTTCCTAAGAGGACAAGGCCACTGATTAAAAACATGCTTACAAAATGCACAGTTTAGCATTGAGTCTACTGCATGTACAGTAAGTAGTGCGGTATGCATTTCTGAGAAATATCTCTGTTGTGTTTTAGGCTCAAAACAATGCTTTGGAGCTCACAGCTTATGTATAAATCTCAAGAGGATTATTCTCGTTGTTTAACATGCCATACATGGGCATAACAGCTGAATGCATAATACATTCAAATCCCAGTGACTGTTTATCACTTTATTTAGCATACAGTGTATCTATACTGTACTCTATGTTATAGGGAAGTCCTGGTTTGTTGTATATTGGCATGATTTACTGATGTCTTGGCTCTGATAAGGATGTACTATTTTTGCAAGACAAGTTGATTCACAAAATAGATCACAACTGTCAAAACTGACCCTTATGACTCAATCTGATTTAGAAGAAACACAATGTTTTTCCTATTTTCCACCTACAGACATACACACCTCCACTGTCTCTCCGCACCTTCCAATCAGATTACCTTCTTTTACCACACAATCTCACAAAGACATGAATTCCCCTTTACCTGAGCTTTATATGTCACTGAAACGGACATCTGTATGAACACTGTGTGGCCCAAAACGCTACACTGCCGAACACAGGGGTGAGCTCATTTCCACAGTAATGCACAGAGTCAGATGACTGGGGGACAGCAGTCTAAATCTGAAGCTCAGACACAGCTCTTTGTTCTTGCATTCATTCACTGCAGCTGTTAGTCTGGCTTTAAGGCTATACGATGTAACAGAGCAGCATAATTTTGGTCAAGCTGTGTTTGATCTTACTGGCAGCCAGAAAGATTATAAGTAGCAGTGACGTACTTTCTGTTGTTATGTACATTTAAAAAAAAAAAATACAGTGGTGGTATCTGTGTTAATACCATAGCATTTAAAAAAAAAAGTTATTAATGTAAAATAACAAATTAGCTATTCTATGTAAAATTTTATATTGACAATTTAGTTGAGTAATTGAATAACTGATGACAGACAGAGAGATTCAAAGAGATTCTTCTGAAAGGTAAAATTAATATATGACCTATATAAAGGCATATGCGTATTTACATAATTAACTACCCATCATTTAATTGAAGATATGTCATAATAGCAAATTTAATGATTTCACTCAATTTACCTATAGGTTTTAATGAAACTATAACTTTTACTCCACAAATCCCTCATTAACAAAAAGACTAAAAAAATTTGATATTCAACAACACAATGTCATAGATCAAGAACTATTTTCCAGAGACAATACTTAGATCAGTCAACCGCAAAACTTTTTTGACTGACTAAATCTCATAAATTATGTCAGGTGTAATGACAAAATCAAAAATAGCCATTCATCAAAAGTGCTGAAATTAGATTCTGTGCCATCTATGGTAAAAACAACAACAACAACAAAAAACCTTCCCAATTTGCCTTTATACTACACCCTTAATGTATGTACTCTTTTGGTGAAGAAAAAGTACACACGTTTGAGTGTGTAGTAGAAGAGTAGGCAAGTTTTGGGACATACTATAAGGTCATAAAATTGAGTCTTTAACGGACCACGTCATAATTACTTGCATCCTGTCACTGTTAACAGGCCTGTCATTTATCTTGTCACAGTTAACATCCTCCAAATTTCATTAAATTTAACTTCCTACCGTATCCACCTTATTGTTCAATGCGAAAGTAAGCCATTTTCTGGTAATGTGCAAGACTTCCGGTTCATTAGCCGCTGTAGGGAAATAACGAGAAGAATAACAAAGTGCAGTAAATGGTAAAAATGTTTGCAATACAGATCAGTGTGTTCATAATTAAGATAATACATTCAAGCAGCAAAACAAACAGTTTTGTACAGCTAAAACTAGCTGGAAGTGGATGACACCAGAAGCCAGACCCATAAAATTGACAAATGCACCCACTCTTACGGGAAAAATAAGGTGGATTGGAGAGAAAAGAAGTAGCATGTTGATCTGCAAGCCATGGATCATTATGCGGAGATCTCTGCTCATATTTTTTGCATAATGATGCATTTAAAAGTTTTCACCAGGTTAAATATTGATTATTAGTAACTCAAACCACGTTATCTAAACCTCTCTACTTAACAGTCGGTCGTACACATCTGCCATGTTTGTAGTTTTTTAAACCTTTTTATTCGTGTTTATGGTTCTGAACCGAATCCTTCGCCAAAGCAGCAATGGATTGTGTGCGATATTCGCCATTAGAGTGTACACAGATCCACACTTCAAAAATCTATCTGAAATAGCAAAACCATCCATGGACTTTTGGAATAGGCTACTATATACACTGTGTATATATATATATACTTCATTTTCCTTCATCAACAAAAACCTGCAGCTTTTCTGGTGCTGTATGCAATTTTGACTCTACTAAAGCATTAAAAATACGATAATATGTTTGCAGATATTTAAGACACATGCTAAGTTAACATACTTGTTTATCTGAAATACAATGCTGAAGTTAGTTATTCTCCTTTAAAAATGTGTTCCTCCAGGCAGCATTCTCCAGGTATATGGAAACCTGGAAAATTTTCAAGGTGATTGGGACCCATAATATCTTAAAACAAGTTAGACAATGGCATTTCTGAAAAAGTAAACATCAGCTAAACCGTACATTTTGCATTAAACCTGCTAGAAGAGTCTGATGCTTTTCTTGTGTTATGGGAAGACTGTTAATCCATTACAAAGAGGGATAATACCTTGCAAGACTTCTTCAGAAGGTCACTTGAGGATGCTATAGACTGTGATCCAGACAACAGAAGAGAGACTGTGACCTTTATCACTAATCTTTATGCTTCATTCATGAATAGACCATTGAGCCCTGCAAACACAGGATCAGGAAACGATAAGAGAGATATCTGGATTTGAAGGTGTATAGCCGTGATGGTTTGCTCTGATAAAGTGCATTTACTGTACACATTTGAATAGAGAAGGATGATGGACAGGTTTAAATGTTCTTCCCGACCTCTTAATTCCTATTATATCACATATAATTTACTGCTGAAGCACTTCCACAAATTCACTTTTAAACGTTAAAGCCAAGGGCTTTGTGAATGACTAAATACTGCTTTCTAGAACCTATGAAATGAGCAGTTTTTTAATCTTGTGTTGATGTATTTTCTATTGAAACAGGAAGTTTGGGTCGGACATACAGAAGCTCCTTTTTTAAGTAGTCAATAGACTTCAGTTTACATCACAGATGTGAACCATGATTGGTTCACCATGATTATGAAATAAATAAACTCTTTGCAACTTCTTCTCAAAAATTAAATTGTAATTATTTCTTGTATAGTTGCATTTTTATATCTTGTAATTGTGACTTTAAATTTTTCTTTCTCATACCTGCGACTTTAAATCTCAGAATGTAACTTTATATCTCACAATTGTAAAATTATATATCACATATATGGTGCCTTAAGTTTCCTGTAATTACTTTACAGTATATCTTACAAAATGACTTCATATCTTGCCAATGCGATGCTGAATCTCGCAAGTGAGACTTTATATCTCACATCTGCGACTGTATCTCACAATTGCAACTTTGTTACTCTGATGCCTTTACATCTAACAATTCTGGCTTTATATTTCACGAATGCAACTTTGTTTCTCGTAACTGTGACTTTTAATCTTACAACTGTGTGATTTTCTTGTAATAAAAACTATGCAAAATAACTTTATATCTCACAATTGCGACTTAGTTTTTCATAATTGATAGTATCTCACAAAAGTAATTTTACATCTCACAATGACTACCTCACACATATGCCTTTGTTTCTCATAACTGCAACTTTATATTTCACAAAATGACTTACATCTCAGTAGTCACTTTTATGACCTTTTGTCCCAATCGATATCTTTACAGGCTTTATATCTTGTAGTTGTAACTACACTTTATATCTCAAAAGTGTGACTTTTCACTTTTTACTACATCTATATACTGACTTTATTCAAACTTTATCTCACAATGTTTTATCACCCCGAGGCCATCCTGTAGCTCAAACAATAGAACACTGCACTAGTAAAGCCAAGGGTTTGATGCAGGGAACACAAAAACTGATAAAAAGTGTACCTTGAATGCAGTGAAACTTGCTTTGGATAAAAGCGTCTGCCAAATGCATGAATGTACTGTAAATGTAGGCAGAAATGGACTTCCTTATAGCATATATTTGACCTCAAGGCTAACTAGCATGCGCACCTTTTCACTCACTGCTGTTCTGGGGGATTTCACATTTAACATTTCCTTTATAGGGCTACTACCTTGATTCACACACATCTTGTTCCAGCATGTAAAGAAAACTCCAGCAACTGGTTAATATTCACAGCTAATTATCACTCATGCCACTAAATGAGTTAAATCACTAACATTATTCATATCAATCTGAATGCAGGATAAAGATAATTGCATTTTATGTCATAACTCAGCATGTGTAAAAACCATTCCTGTCTCAGCCTTTCTATCCAGATATTCATTTGCTGAAACCAAAAGAGGAACAAATACGCAGACCAACCCATCAAGAGCCCACAGGGTATAGAATGCCACACCATCCAAAACCGGTCTCCATAGCAACCTGAGCTGAGAACCCCGCCACAACATTTACAGCAACCCTCAAGTATATATTTCCTCTAGAGTTCAGGGGAAGGCGGGTGACCACCGCTATAATTCAGTGGAGTAAGACATATCGTTCGCTAAAGAACTGCTTTAAGGCTTTGCCTTCAGCCACCTTTAAATCTAGAACAAACACGCTGTTATCCCTTGGAGGCATTTTTATCTTCGAAGGAGATGCTTTTTACGGGCGCTGATGCGTTTTTTGGCCCCACACGTGATTTTTCTGAACCACTGGACCGCACACACATCATTTAATGGGTATGAATTCAACCGTCCCAACTGAAGGCTCTGCACATTTCTGAGAAACACCGGAACAAAAAACGTACACTAAGCTGAATTTCAAACGCTTCCCTGGAATTAGGGAACTCAAAGGACAGAGGGCCTGTGTGTGTGTGTGTGTGTGTGTGTGTGTGTGGTGTGTGTGTGTGTGTTGTGTGTGTGTGTGTGTGTGTGTGTGTGTGTGTGCGTGTGTGTGTGTGTGTGTGTGTGTGTGTGTGTGTGTGTGTGTCAGATAGCTCTGTGTTTGTGCACATTTAGCGAGACAGTCAGTTATTCAGAAAAGAAAAACTCCACAGGGGACGTATATACATTATGAATGTTTCTCTCATCAGAAGAAGATGAACATTCATCACAAACGATCAACCCTCCCCACTCTCCAAGAACTGCACTCATCCAGAGTGTGTAAAAGGGCTGGCAAAATCATTCTGGACCCCTCACACCCAGCCCAGGCCTCTCTGAACTTTTGCCATCTGGTCAGCGCTACAGAGCACTGAGCACCAGAACAGCAACAGTTTCTTCTTCCCTCATATAATCCATCTTATGAGCAGTTTAACTTGGCAATAAACGTGTAATACACAACACTATACATTTATTTATTTAAAACACCATACTTCTTATTCACATTTCCTTGCATTTTTACATAACTTACCAGTACACACAAAAGCCATCTATTGTCTAATTGTTTATTGTGTATTTCATTTAAATATTTGTTGTACATTGGGCCCGAGTCAATATGCTGTTCAGGGGGCCCAGAAACCATAGGAGTAAACATACTTGGCAATAAAGCTCTTTCTAATTCTGATTCTGATTCTGAACAGTGCAACATGGCATTATTGGACCACCTCAGGGACAATGGGGCTGTTGATGGCCATTTATATTTAACTAGGTAAGTCAATTATACATCAGCGTAAACTCTTTCACGCTCAGATTCTAGGAAAGCATTCAAAGTCTCATAACGTGGCACTAACACCTGGGAGACAAAGCAGAAAACAAAAACCTGAGTGACACAAACAAACATGCTCACGCATCTGCCTTGTGAGGGAGCGGGTACACACAGCAGAGAAACTGAAGCGTGCAAATGTTTACGAACGATGGCATGTATTACACACACACACACACACACAGACTCTGATTAATAAGTGAGAGATTAGGAAATGACCTGTCATATTACAAACACTGATCTGTAAATATTGATTGAGCTTTGAATAAACAGCACTGAATAAAAACAAGTGACAGATGGAGAGAAAAACAATAGAGAGCAGACCAGATGTAGAAGCCTAAGATTATGTTCAAAACAGCATTTCAGCAAACAATTGTGTAATGTTTCAGTTCTCGTATAATTATTATACATGCACTAACTACATGAAATATATTTTTTTAGAAATGTATTTTATGTATAAGTGGGCAGCATAAAAATGTGTTTTAAAAGTATGAAAAAAGAATCAGTAACCAGTCCCCAGAACATACATTATAGATTAGAAATAAATGGTTAGAAATACAGATTTAAATATGTATATAGTGATGTGAAAAAAAGTCAGTGTTACCTGTTACCATCAATAACAGCTCTGTTATGCAGTCAAAAAAATATATTATTGATTAAAGTTTTTACTAAGCATTTATTCTCTCTACATTCAGATTACATAGATTCTATTTATTTTTTATTAAACCTTTATTTAAACAGTTGTTCTCTTACCATAATGTTATGTTAAAGTAACAAGGCAATTTACATTCCAAAAAATAGATGTAAAATGTATTTAAGGGTATAAAAATTGACACTTTTAAGGGCAATACAAAAAATATATTTCGGAAGCATAATTAAGAAAAAAAAATATTTTAATATTAAAAGGCATAAAAACAGTATGACATGATCAATTTCATAATTTTCCTAGCCATATTACATGTATAATGAAGTTTCAGTACATTCCTGTAACAAAATACAAAAAGTCACGCAATGACTGTCTGTTTCTCCTCCTTCAGTGTCTGTCGTGTTTTCCACAGCTCAAGAGCAGTATGAAGTCCAGAAAAACACAACTTGTTATGTCACACAAACACCTGTTGGAGGACAGATGGCGGGATGTCTGCGGCCTGCAGGCTCTGGAGCAGCAGCCGCACTGTGGCTTCTCTTCCGTTCCTCTGCGTCCACATCACCAGCCCAGCGAGCACCTGACTCTGAACCGCGAGGGGGTGGTCGGCGCAGCACCGGTACAGATCCGCTGAGGTCAGACCCAAGTCCAGCAGCACAGACTTCCACTCTGAACTGAGATGAGCGGCCAAGCGGTTCAGATGCTGCGAGGTTGGAACAGTCGGAAGGATGTGGTCAGGAACACCACACTGAACTGAAAACAAAGAAACAATGTATGATTTTAGAAGTAAGTCGCTTACTGTGTAACACAAGCACATCTCATTGAAATAATTACAGCACAATACATATGGTAAGGAAATTGGGCTGGGAATCGTGCAATTGTTTGCATTCAGAACTGGTTCCATTTTTTGTGATTTCCGTGACATTCAGTTCTGTTAAGGGTTCTTTTACATCTCCTATTGTGTTGTCCGTTTTGGTTGCATGCATCAGCTAACATTCAGCATGACCAGTGTAGTCCAATTCACAAACAAATGGGTGCTTTGAACTGATTTTCAATTTTCTTTTAATCTGTGAAAAAGACTGACACTATATGTTGTATTTATAAAACATTAAAATATATTACCAAAAATAGTAGGTATATATTTCCAGTCCACCTTGTCAAGTCCGAGGTCTTAACCAACTGAGTTTAAGACGTTTATTAATATCTTGTAATCTTAATTTTATGTAACCTTTTTCTATCCTCCATGTAACACATGATGTGGATTCGACTGTACTATGTAAAAAAAGACCAAAATGTCAGAGTCCATGTCAAAATTGAGTACATTCTAATATATATTAGAGTTGGGGTACTCGGACTGCAATTATGAATTAACTCAGACGTACTTGATCTTGACATGCATTCTGACATCTGCTTTTTTGGTAAAGTTATATATTGTTAAACTGAATCAGAATCGCTCAGAACTATTACATTTGTTACGATTCCAGGAAAATAAGAAACAAACACTGAAAGCAAAAAAATGTAAGAGAATGAGGTACAGCATGTTTTATTCATATATATGCTTCACCTTGTTAATGCACTCAGGTTGCAACTGAACAGCTTGAGGTGACAAGCCATGCATGTGTAATTTGGACCTCAGCAATGGAGGTTTGAGGGTGTCGGGGGACCTCTCTTATATGATGTAAGCATATTTATTTGAATAACTCACACAACAACTGAACAAAACTGCTGAATAAAATTTGATGTTGACAACAATCCAGCAGTGATAAGTCTCAATCTACATGAAGCATCAGTAAGTCAAAACCTATTTACTGGGCTGACAGAGAACGTGCATATAAGACATAAAATTAATTTTCAATTAAAATAATACATAGGCCAACATATAAAAAAGCAAAACCAACCATTTAATCATATTGGAAGAGACGGACTAGGAAACATATTTAACCAATCAAAATTTCTATCAACATCCAATCTTTCTGTCCCCGGGAAATGTTTTTGTCCCAAGAGAATAGAGATGTGTTTTATTTGAGCAGTGGGGATGAATGGAGCAAAGGTCGGTTTGAGAGTTTGTTTTGAGTGTTCCCAAATTCTTCACAAAATCAAGGACGTCCATTGATTTCTGTCGTCAACAGACAGGAGTGGCCACACCATGAGAATAACAACTCTATCTCTCTAAGGCAGGACATCTGAATAGCTTCTGAGTGGAATCTAACACTCTTGCAATGGACATTTCATAAAGTCTCTCCTATAATCTTCTATGAATGATTCAGATTGTTCAGAAACATGTTTGCAATTACGCTTGGCGACACTAATAGGTGAAGAAATTGCCCACTTCAGCTTTAAAGGGAGAAGAAAGCATTCACTTCAATTCCTCTTCACTGTTACAGGCGCTCAAATATACAAGTGCAGTAATTCTCTGCCATGGATTTGGACACTTTGCAGTAGTTCTTCACAGGTTTAAAGCTTCTGGACTCCAGAGACAAAGAAGATTAGTGTATTGAGGTGGCCCAATCAACAGCAAAAAAACACCACAAAGAGGATTTCAAGTGCTGGTTTAGTAAACAGGGGTGAGCTGGTAAAGATCCAACAGAGCCATAATCATCTGATTAATGGCTCATGGTGGTGGAGGTACACAAAGGAAAAGTGGAAAAAGACAGTCAGAGACAAAGAGAATAAAGATAAAGTATAAAAAATATTTTTTCTATTGTGCACTTTTTTTTTATTCAAGTTTTTTCTATTAAGATTGTGCACTATGACGGATTAAATAAGTTAATTCAGTAAAGAGATACTTTAGACAGATTGTTTGTGAGTGTTTTTGGACCACTTCATTAAACATCTGACTCATAAAAGTTCTGTGGTCACATTTAATGTTAGTTTTTGTGTACAGTTTTGCAATTGTACACAACAGCAAGCCATACTTATCACCCGTTTATTTTATTTTGCTGACAAAAATATATAATAGTATTTTGTTTGCCAAGAAAAAAGTAGAATTTGAGTGATCAGCCTCTGTAACTCGCACTAAACATGATTTAAAAAGTGCAAAACATTAAAAATGAATGCATTAAAAGATCGATAAGTCATTCATGTTACAACAAACGAATGTAAAATGTGTATAGCACAATCACAATTACAAGTTGATGAAAACAAAAAAGAAAAAACTGGTAGAGTAAAAAATAGTTCTACTTGAATTTTTCAATCAAAATGAATACTTTAGATAAATGTTAAATGAATAGAATATAGAGTGAAAAGAATGACAGAAAGAACTGAGACAGAGAGGGTGCTCTGCAAAGAACATTGCCTGGGTTTCGGCGAAATGCTCAACTTTTCTGAGAATTGTTTCTTTTTTATAAGATGGAGCATTCCAGCTTCAATTTCCATGCGTACATGTGGACACTTAACTCCAGACTGCTGGAGGGAACCGATTGTGCACTTTAAGAATGTAAAGTATGCAGAAGGCTTGATCTGAGGGGACATACAGTACCTTAGTCTTAAGAGGCCGTATGGAGACACATGTAACTCTGATGTACAGTTTATAAACCTAATCCATCACACTTTTGTGTCTGTGAATGAGTGTATAACAGCGGAAAGTGTTTACATAATTACTTAAACATCCCTGTGAGAGGATGCTTTAAATCTGACGGATCAGGAATATGTTTTTTTCAAAAAAGGCAATAAAAATACAGAGGTGAGCGAGTGTGAATTTCTTAAAACGGGCAACTCTGTCTCTCTAGGAAAAGTGAATGTGTTAATTTTAGGCAGGGTGATAGTGAACCGCCCACACATGGCCTCTGGGGAACAACAAGCTGTGTCGTATCTCTGTAAAATTCCACGAAAACTCACAATAAACCCTGCTTTTCAACAAGCGTGACGTCACAGGACAGGGCTTGTTTATCTAAAGTTGAAAAGAGGGAAAGTCACAGGCGTATAAATCACTATAATATACAATATAAACCGGAGAATTTCACATGTAATGTCACATAAATCTGCAGAATTGCAATGTGACATTAATGGTCCTGTTTCCTCTTGAAGAGAGATGGAGACAGAAGGGGAGGGTTCACTGAGGACATTTAGGCTCAATACAGGTGCTTGTGAAGACAAACACGCTCTGGACATCATGCTAACAAGCAGCAAATTACTTCAAATTACTCTCAAATATATATATATATATATATATATATATATATATATATATATATATATAAGCATACATACTTCATTATTATTACAGCCTCAAATAAATATAAGCATAATTTTTGATCATTAAATTTTTTTTTTATTAAAATGGTCTGGCTTCCTCTGAGGTCACACATTTCGTACATTTAAAACGTGATTTCAGTACACTCCAGTTTTTATCAGGCTTCAAACGTTCCATCTCATTCCTTATGACCAATATTCTGCTGCCCAAGGAAGGAATTCCAGTTGCTCTAAACTGAAAATACTGCAGACTAAAAGATAAGATTACACCTCTTTCCAGTGGAAATGTCAAATATATGTGGCTTATTCTTGTACATCTAAAGAAATAGAATGGAATGAACTGTTAAATTTACCTAAGAAAATATATCCTTTGTGGAAAGTACCACTGACACAACATCTATCACACTAGAGCTATTAATGTAAATTAAAAACATAATAAATTTGTTATTTTTTAAAATAATTGTAATTAAAATAATTAATAAATAATAAATATAATTAATAAATAATATAAATATTTAATTAAAAAACATTTCAATGTACATGATATAAAATCTACATAATTAATGCATATAAAACCAAAATTACAAAAATTACATTTTTTACAATTATATAATATAATATATAAAATCAAATGTGTGTGTGTGTATATATATATATATATATATATATATATATATATATATATATATATATATATATATATATATATATATATATATATATATAAAATTCTATTTTATATAATTATTTTTATTTACTATTTTATTTTTGTCAAAATTATAAATATAATACATATTACAAATTATATTTATAATATAATATATATTATATATAAAAACATATATGTCATGTTTTTATATATTAAAATATTACAATAATTTAAAAAATAATAATTGATTGTTTTTGATTAGCATTAATAGCTCTGTGCCTGATAACTTACTCATTGATCAGTATCCCTTCCACAAAAAATAGACTTTCTAGGGTAAGTTTAATAAGTTTGCCATTTTTAACTTAAGTTATTATAGAACTTTTTAAGTAAAGAAAAAATTGTTTAATTAAAAAGGTGATTCTGGGAAGAAAAAAAAACTGCTCGCACAATAAATTGTATTGTGTTTTGTATTTAATTTTTAAGTGCAAATATGGGCAGGGAAAGTACAAATCTGAACTGACTGGGCCAGCACAAAAGCACTTATTGTGGTTTGTTTGAAGTCATTAATCCAGCTCCATATAAATCAGAATGGGAGCAATGTGGGCAGACACTAAATCTCTCTGTTGTCGAACTGTAAAAGATTTGCCTGAGACAAGCAACTTGAGACAGATGGTTTCGTGTTATGAAGTGGCTCAAAATTTTCTAATGAAGCATAAATTTAAGACCTATTAATTGTCCTCAATAGACCCCATGTGTAAGCCTAGGCTTTGAGCACATGAACAAAAAAATGATCTTGTGTGGCTAAATTGGCTGTGGATGCTCAGCATCTGATCTCGATAAACATCATCTCCAAACAATATGAGAGTGTCATCTCTGTTCATCAATACAAACATTCCTAACAGATGCAGCACATCAAGGAATCAGTCCGAGTGTAGAGGCCAGCTGGAATGCCCGAGCGCTGCAGCCCGCTTCCACATTCTGACAGGAAGACTCTCCTCAAGCCAACGTTCCTGGAAATCAGACTGTACTAGAGATGGGTGGAGGGAACGGAGGAGGAGAGTCACTGTGATGTTCCAACAAAAAACAAGTGAACAGCACTGTGCTGCCTTGCTTCAAAAGCAAATTATAAGTGCCTTCCTCCATCCCTCCGTGGGCAAAGCGGGAGACGGCCAATTGCATGAGGAGAAGAGTCTGGCTTAGCCGGCACTAATGTGATCTTGCTCGCTATTATAAAACTAGCTTATACGTTTTTATCATTAACGGTTAAACATGTCTTCCTAAAATGATGACCCACTCATTGAATCTATTTTTTGCTATGTAGTTGACCTGTTCTGTTCACTGTTATTATATATATATATATACTATATATATATATATAATATATATATATATATATATATATATATATACATACATACATACATATATATAAATATATATATATATATATATATATATATATATATATATATATATGCTTGGCTATAAAAAAATCAAGATATCAGAGATCGATGCTGGTCTAGCTTTATATATATTTACACATAAACATATACGTATGCATTAGAAATTAGAACTTAATACTTTTATTCAGCAAGGATGCATTAAATTAATCAAAAAGTGATATTTTTTGTAACAGTATATTTCTATTTCATATAAACATTACATTGATTTCTGAAGGATCGTGTGGCACTGAATACTAGAGTAATGGCTGATGAAAATTCAGCTTTGCCATCACAATAATAAATTACATATGAAATTCATTTAAACAGAAAACAGTTATTTTACACTGTAATAATATTACACAATTTTACTGTTTTTAGTGTATTTGTAATCAAATAAATGCAGCCTAGGTGAGCGTAAGATATTTCTTTCAAAAACATTAAAATACTTAAAGACCCCAAAGTTTAGAATGGTGGTGTATATTAAGATTATGAGTCTGAACCATTCAGGGGCTCTAAAAATAATAATTTGTATGGACAACTTTTTTTTTTTTTTTTTTTTTTGGGAGATTGACATTACCTGCTCACTATGAATTCAAGATCTCTTAATTCTTCAAAAAATCTTATATTTGTGTCCACTTGAGAAAAAAAAAAAAAAAAACACCATACAGGTTTGAAACAACTGATTTTTTTTTATTTTGGTTGCACTATACCGTCCAGCAGTCATATAGCACACAAAATACAGAAACAGGATTGTATGTGAATGTTTTACCATATGTATGCCATATGGCGTAAGATAATATTATGCTCTAGATATCTACTTTAGTTCTCAAGCTTTTTATAGTCTTCGTGGGCGACACTGCCATACACTGTAAAAGTAAACATGTACAGAACGGTGCAAAAGCTTTTGAGATGAAGCGGCAGCTGCTGAGTATTACAGAGGGTGACTAACAAAGTATAAGGAATTGACCTGAAGATATAAGACACACCGCAAATGCAGCTGTGCAAATAACAGATACTATAGTCATCGTAGGCTGAAGACTGGTAGCACCAGTCTGGTGGACACGTGTTACCAGTGTTTTCTCAACTTTCTCATCATTCAAAAAATATCTTCTAGATATTTTCAGATAGAGAATGCAAAACAATGCTATAATGATATGCTTATAGTTAGAAGTTAGTTTAATAGTGAGCATATATATATATATATATATATATATATATATATATATATATATATATATAACTACAACTACAAAAAACATGGCGTTTTATCTGATCACGGTCTCATACAAGCCAGTTTGGAAAGGAAAGCTCCCACAATGACTCACAACTGCACTAACATGCTAACTTCTGCTATAATGGAAACCAGTTGTGATAAATTTGTCTAGAGGCCTTCCACAGAACATTTAGCCTTGTAAACAACTTAAAATTCAAAACCTTACAGCATCAGGTACGATAAGTTCCAGGAACCCGTAAGTGAAGGCTTAAGGAACAATTTGCATCCTTTTCCTTAAAGCGAGCATCTCATAAATAAACATGCAAATACACATGCCTCGCAGGTGTGCAAATGGACTTTTAAAAGAGGATACTGTGTCCCCATTTGACTGATCTCGATTCGAAAGTAGCTAATAAGTTCATAAGGATCGTGCTTGGCTAAATTCAACCAGAACATGCGTCTCGTTTATTAATGTGTCCGTGACACTGCAGATTGAGGGCCTGTCACAACGATGGAGAATGAAAGCGAGTTGAATGAAAAACACGTTCCCATGCCAACGGAATGACATCACTGATGTTAAGATCCAAATTCATAGTGCCATGAATATTAATAATATGAGCAGCTGATAAAGAAAAAATGTGGGAAAGAAAGAACAAAGCACCAGAATTATTTGTGTCCCTGAACGGCCACTGATGACTCAAACCTATTAAGCTAACAAGAGCTTAAAATTAAAGCGAGTACTTAAGTGTGAAGAATGTTTGCTCAGAGTAGCGCTCGTCCTCGACTTCCTAGAAATGTGCAAGCATGCTTTTTTTTTTCCCTCTTTGTTTCTTTTATGCTTTCTCTCTAACCCCACCCCATCCCCCAATTTATTACCATCTGAACCACAGTAAGTCAATAAAATCTTCAGCTCAGTAACTGGAGACAGGAAGGAGAGGGAGAGCAGCCAACAAACGGCTTTGATTATATTTTTCCTAGAAAGGAGGATGCTTGGCGAGAGTGCCGGGCCGCAGAGCTAGTGCCAGGAATTAATGCAGCTTTCATGGAAAACCAGGGCAGCGCACCAAGCCGGCCTGGCCTTGAGAGACTCAAAACACAACTTCAGCTCTTTTTTTTTTTCTTTTTTATACTTTGCTCTCCTTCTGTTTTTCTTTTTTTACGTCTTGTTTTTTTTCTATGAGGGAAGGGGTTGGGGTTTTTTCAAAGGTGTTCTGGGGTTTGGTTGACTGTCTAAAAAGGGAGATCCGGAGTGTCAGTGTATAGGGTTTTCAGTGGGTGTCCCATTCTCACATGGGAAAACAACAGACAGCAGATAATAAGCCGCCTTTCAGCAAAACAGCAGCTGAAATATAAGCAATGCACGCAGAGAACTCCTTCGTCTTTACAAACATCTGTGCAGCTGAAACCAAACTGTTGTGGATGTAAATAAGGCATTTCACACACTTTCCACTGTAAATACGCAAAAACATTAGTTTTCAAATCATATGGAAATTTGCAATGCTTTAAATGCATTTGCTGTAGGTTCTCTGCTAGAATTAGTAACAGAGGGTTTAGTGTAAGGGATAAGAGGAAGCACTAGTTATTTAACCCCTCCGGTCTGAAACAGGAGATGTAATGGCTTGACCTCAATTAAAAGAAGAATGGTTTTCATTATGAGACAGAGAGTGATATCAGGTGAAACTGAGAGGGAATATGAGGGAACAGAAACACGTCTGACTACAAAAAGCTTTACATGTAGTGCAACTGCTGCCTTGAAATGGCTTAGAAATAATGTTACTAATAAAATACATTTATATATGTTTTAGTTAATGATGTGTTATGTTGTTATATTTCTTTATATCTTTATTTGTTTATATTTCATATTAGTGAAAGAATAACTATATAATGAAATATGAAATGACATGTATTTTTATATTATATATCAGTGTTCTCACACACATGTGAGACATGTCGTGCTCAGTGCCTGGAGACATTTGTCCAAACAGTACAAGCAAGACAGAAGTAATGTAAACTGTTTTTCTGTGAATGTGCAAGACTTCCAATTCATCAGGAACTATAGATAAATTAATAGAAGAGTAACACTAAAGATCAGTAGGCTATACGGTAAAACGATTTGAGCAACAAATCAATGTTTTTGTTTTAATTATAACAAACACTAGCAAAAAAAATCAATTCTTTTTTAGAAAAAAAAACAACAAATTTTTTTTTATTTTCCTACCTAAATAAAACAAAAAAAAAAACCACACACAATAAGTTACAAATGGACACACCCACTCTTATGTTAACAATAAGGTTCACACACATGTGTTTGTGTGTACCTAGCTATTAGGATCAAATGTCTCCTTATACCAGTAAATTTTGACCTTGTGGGGACATTTTTGGTCCCCGTGATAAAGCAAGCTTATAAACCATACAGAATTATCTTTTTAGAAAATCTAAAGCAGAAGAAAGTTTTGTGTGAGGGGTACGTTTAGGGGTACGGTTAGGGTCAGGGGATGGAAAATATAGTTTGGACAGTGTATATAAACCAGCAGCCTATGGAATGTCCCCATAAAACATGGAAATGATGATTTTTATTTTCTTTATTTATTAATTTAGTCAGAAAATTGTGTTTTCTATTCCCTAAACCTCACACAAAACGTTCATACATGTTTTAATTTTAATTTCACTTTATTTCGTGGGGGACCCCCACACACATACGCTTAGCTATCCAAAATTAGGACATTTAGGGCATTTGTGCTTACTTGCGTTTTTGTAAGGTTAGCCCAAAGGGGTGTTGTGTGTCAGATTTCGCTCAAAGGAACACAAGAACGCTCGCGCGCACTCGCCGCCCGCGGGACTCACCTGAGAAGGACGGAAGAGGAGGCTCGCTGTCTTCAGCACACAGTCCCAGTAATTTGTCCTTGATCCAGGGAAAATCTTTCTCTAATGACTGAATAAAGTGATGGAAGGCGTGCGAACCCCGCGTGGGCAGAACATCCAGCAGCTTGAGCGTTTTTTTCCTGTTAGACGACTCCGACCTAATCTCCTCTAAATGACTCTCCGTTAAGATCTCCTCCTGGTATAAATACTGTATGATCATGTCGTCCACTAAAATCTCCTCGGCCAGAAAAAGCCGCTGAGATCGGAGCAGTCTTTTGTGTTTTGGGTACATATTTGAACCCGATGACCGAGTAAAATCCCAGATTGTTAACCACAACAACTGTCTGAACTATGAAGAGCTTGCTTAAACAGCCGGCGAATTCTTATTTAACCTATCAGTTATTGTTGGTCAGTGCACGTAAAGTGATGTTTATGAATATTAGATATCACGCGTTTGTAATTTTGTGTGTAATACATTGTGTATTACACGTGACTTTTTTTATGCGTAATGTCGCATTCATTTCTACCGGCTAGAAACGAGGAGCAAGAGGAACTAATTTTTGGCATCATGTTTGTGTAATATGTGTAAATAAATTGGGTAATTTAGGCTAATCATTGTCCAGAAATAATGGTCCTTTTCAAACAAAGACACCCTCGATATAAAGCTGAATTTTCTAGGTAAAATATTAACAACCATTCTGTATTATTAATGCACCACATTTGTATAAATATCTGTAATGTCTTTACTTTCACATAAATATATAGTTTATTGTGCTAAAAAAAATAGGCCTAACTAGAGCAACTCTGATGTTTTGGCTTAAACTATTCTTAGCCTATATGGTAAATTTTTTAAAGGATAATAACTACAATCCTTTCTTTTTCTGTCTCTCTTTTTCTCTCTCCTTTTCAAATGATGTAGTGTGTGAGTAGTGAGTGATGCTCTTGTCTTTCCAGTTTGTCCTGTGATGACTCTTACAAAAACATTGTATATTGTATATAAAGCTGCCTATTGCTGACATTTTCCCCTGATTAAGAAAGTTCTGTTGTATATTTTCTTGTCCTCATGACGTTCGGATTAAACCACTCGTTTGAAACACTAAGCTTTCTTTTTGTAGATCAACAGTTGTTCCAGGAAGAGCGGATTATTTGAATATTATGGCATTTATGAGCTGCAAGAAGCTGGATGTATGTAAATCCCCAGTGGTAATATTTGCATGTATAATCCTGAGGGTCCATACCTTCATTGCCTTTTGCAGCATTTAACCCTGTGTCCTCTCGCAAATAATGCCCTATATGTTCAGTTCATTACATTTATTGTATGGCTTCTTATACAACGTACATTAGGCCTGCCTTAGCATCAAGCAAGTTTACACTAAGCTTTTTAAAAATCTGTTTGCAGGGATTTCCCTTTCAGAGAATCCATTATTTTTGAGGCTTATGGACTTCAAACTAAATTGGAAACAGTTACAGGGCCGATTAAGGACATGAATATTTGCGTACTGTATAGTCATTGCATGTTTCAAATATTTTAAATTTTTAGTTTTATTAATCGAATTCATAATGTTTTGTCACCTAATGTTTAGAATCTGTTTCATAATTAAATGATGTCCTAAATGGTGTGTTTCTGCACGTTGCACCACACCTGTCTCAAATTTGAATGAACAGTTTGATATTATATCATCATGGTCTTGATAATGCCGTAATGTTGCAAAAGGTGTCACATGCTTTTGTGAAGCATGCTTTGCAATTCAAACATACAATAGGCTGTGTTTTTATCAGATGTACAGTACAACATGAAGACTTTAAAAGCTGAAGTAGTCCTTTGAATTGTTTTCGGTGCATGTAATATGAGGTGAGAGTTCAATAGCCCTCGCCCCTGAACTGACCTTTTAAATCCTGTTTACTTGACTGCATGAACTGTTAAGATATTGCTAAGTGTCAGGTCCAGTCATGTAAAGAGATAAGAGATGTGAGCTCCATATTCCTCACTGGGTCAGTTCAGGTCCTCTTGCCCTCAACCACTGACAAATTTTTGGTAAACATATGTGTTTGCGCATCTTTCTACATTCTTATTCCCTGTCACTTGGAAGATTTCTTCTGAAATCCCATCCAATTACCTTTAATTTAATGTTTTGTCTAAAAAAAAAATACAAACAAAAATATAATATTTTCCCAAACTAGATAGATAGATAGATAGATAGATAGATAGATAGATAGATAGATAGATAGATAGATAGATAGATAGATAGATAGATAGATAGATAGATAATTCAATGACTCCTTGCAGGAAAAATGTTTTAAATGTGGTACATAAATTATATAGAAATAATGTCAATGTTTTGATGTCGTTTGTTATAAAGTGTTACATAATTTAGCTTTATGATATTTAAAGACATAAATAATTTAATCTGATATTTTGACAAAGTATGGTTACCATGACAATATATACACACGTGTGCATGTGTATATATATATATATATATATATATATATATATATATATATATATATATATATATTATATATATATATATATATATATATATATGCATGCACACACACACACATAGAGAGAGAGAGAGCAGTTCAACTTAACAGTTTTGTTGGTGTAACTTTAAACATTGAATTTATCTCTAAAGACTCAGACATGGTTTTCAGATTCTTCAGTCTTGGGATAGTGAAAATGAAAAAGAGAACTTGGATAGGATGATGTTGTTCTTCTAACATGCTGAAGCCAACACTTATATGTTTTCGTGACTGCAGAAACTGTAACGGTGCACTTGTGGGGTCAATTACATCCAATTTCCATGTAAAATATAATTAAGTTTAGATTACATGGAAAACAGTGCTATTTCCATGATATCTTTGACTAAACAACTTATTTGTGCTGCAACAAAGAGAACTCCTGCTTTAAGCAGCTCTTTCTTGGGAATGGTGTCAATATTTAACAGAGAAATAGTCACTTTTTTGCGCTGATCGGGTAACCAGTTGCCTTCCGATGAAACGTCTGCAAATATACAGCCTTTGTACACACAGTTCACTCTAAAAATCCCTGGAAAAATATGAAGTGACCCAAAAATGTTACTCAGAATTCCATGCTTTGGTGCAAGATAAGAAAAAAAAAAACATGGAGGTGCAGTGTTCGAATTTTATATATATATTTATTATATATTATATATTTATTCGAATATTTATATATATTTAATATATATATATATATATATATATATATATATATATATATATATATATATATATATATAGAGGTACTCTAACATGTGAAATTAAAACCGCCAGTAGGTGGCAGCAAGTCACTGTTAATAAGTGAGTCATTGCGATTGAACCGAATCATTAAAAGGTTGATTCATTCAGGAACGAGACTCAAAACAGTGCTGTGGCTTTGTTTGGAACCATTTTTGTTGGCGAAATGGAGCAAACATAGGCAATATGGTGTCTAAAACGTAAGTCTCTTAATATTAACTTCTTGTTTATTGAATTGTTGTATATGAAATCAATTTCACATTTGTGATTTTTGCGAAAATATGGCACTCTGTGATATTGATCAGCTATATGAAATGATGTAAATATATACATTTTCTGCCCACATATCTTGGGGCAGAATAATAATTATAATAAAAATTATAATTTTGGGAGCATTCTAAATGCATTTTATTATACTGAATCATGTAAAAGAACACACTCTAAATGCGCATTCAGTCCAGCTAGTGTTAAGCACTCATAACTCCTCATATAATCAATGAAGCGGTCCATACACGGTATAATAATTGAATCTCTATCTTACATCATACGTACATATGCACTTTGTTGTTTATGATGAGGGAATTCGCGAGTTTCAGTCTGAAAAAAACAAACAAACAAAAAAACTCGGGTTTCAGAGATGGACTAATCTGTATCATTCCTAAACTCAACAGAATCGTGTGTGATTGGTTACAATAAGCAACGCTGTAAAAATGCGTAAAAATAAAATATGATGTAATATATTTACATATTTAACAACATTAGCAGGTCTAAATTTAATACAGCAATAGAAACTTTCATTTTAAGTATTAAAGTTTTATTGAAAAACCAGGGGTCCCTTAATGATTATGGGACTCAATTCGAACGCTGTGGAGCGGACAAGAAAAGCTGTAAAAATGGATAATAGCCTAGACAAATTTCATACATGTTTTTCATACATGAAATCATGCAAAACAAAGTCATGCAGCACGCAAACACTGTCGTGTTCAAAAAGCACAAGTGAATCTTCCTGTTAACTAAACAAACAAACAAACAATTTCCAAATGCAGTTGGATTATCTGTATTTTTTCAGAATATTAGAAACTAGAAGTCTGTAGGATGTGGGTTTTCTGAAGGTTTGAGAGGTTGCCAGGTTGTGGTGTGTGACATTGATGATGGGTGTTATTATCAGTTCTGCACATGATTGGCTCATTTGGGGGCAGAAATAGAAGAGTGAATTTGTTTTAGTTTTTTATTTCTTTTTTTCACTAAAATTACATTAGATTTACCAATCCACATAAAAAAAAAAAAAAAGACACAGAACAGGAATTAAAGCTATACTTGCTTTTATTTCTTACTTTTTAGAAGAAGATCCATTAACCCATGATGCAGCACTATGTTGTAAAATTATATTAGTGGAATTTTGTAGTGGCAAAGAGATCATATCAGACTTAGATATACCATGTCCTAAAGGAAGACAACGAATAAAACTGACAAGAGTATACTGGATCTGAGAGATGTTGGCAGAAGGACCTTTTATGCTGATCTGGGATCAATTTCTCAATGATTTAGGTATTTCTGGTGGATTGGTTTATTAAAATAAGTCATATTAAATAGGGAACTTTTTAATTTAAAATAATGGCAAAATCAAGCCAGCAGTCGGTAATCTTTTTTAGCGCAATGCTTTTAAGATGATACTACTCGAATGCTTTAACTGAAAGACTAAGCATGAAGAGAAAATGCAGGAATTTAGCACCCTAGCACGATGGTGAATAGAATACATTGAGCGGCCCATTGTTGAAGGGATAAAATTATGTATGTTTCATTAAACCAAAACAGGAGGTCAGATTAGTGAGGAATTTGACAAGAAAATCCTATTTTTCTTATAACTGCTCCACAAATAGCAGTGAGGAGAGAATAATAAGCTTCTGACCTAGTACGTTATTTTTGGTCTGTGTCATAAATTGCGATTCAGTATAAAATCATATATTCTCCAAATACGACCAATCAGCATGCAGGTTTATCACGACGCCCTCCTGAGGTAGGGTTAACACAGGCCAATACTTGTTGACCATAAAAGTTGAAACAAACCATGCTGCTAAATTACCTCTTGGTTCAGAATGTGCAATAAAATACTAAGCCGGTGGTATATTTTATTTGCAAAAGTACGCACCCTTTAAATGTTGGTGAATGGTTAGGACCTGTTTAAGCAAGTTTGATATAAAAAATTACACTGCCATTCAAAAGTTAGTATGCAATAATTTAATAAAAAATACAGGCTGCATTAATTTGATCAAAAAATACAGCAAAAAAGTAATGTGAAATTACTGTTTTCTATTTGATAATTTATTCATGTAATTTATTCCTGTGATGAGGTGAATTTTTCCGCAGTCATTACTCCAGTCTTCACTGTCACACGATCCTTCAGAAGTCATTGTGCTACTTAATATGTTTCATGAAACTGCATTACATTATTTTCAGGATTCTTTGATCAAACTGTTGAATGGTAAGAATTTATTTGAAATGGAAATCCTTTGTAACATTATAAATATCTTTACTGACACGTTTGATCAATTTAATGTATCCTAGCTGAATAAAAGTATTTAAAAAAAAAATCTAACCCCAAACTTGTGAATGGTAGTGTATGTGTTCAACACATTTTTGTTTTGTTTAAAAACTGACTAAAAAGGGCTATTTCTCATGTAAATTTTCAGTAGGTATTACATTATCATGAAGACACGTATTGGGATATACAGTATATCATATCGCAAGGTACTTTCCTGTTCCCAGAAGTTCCTTGGGCAACCATGACATCAAATGATCATCTATGACTACAGTACAAAAATATAACACGGATAATGAGCAAATAAAACATAGTCAAAAAGCATACAGTTTCAAACTCCTATGTCTCAAACACAGGAGGCAGAACTTCTCAGACACCTGCTGCGATAAAAGGATAGTTCACCCAAAAATTCAAATTCTGTCATCATTTACTCATGTTACCCTCATGTTGTTCCAAACTCATATGGCTTGGTTTTTTCTGTGGAACATAAAGAAAATATCTCAACTATCTATTAACATCCCAATGAGGTTTGACGTAGTTAATGTGCTCTACATTTGTGTGCTTTGATCAATGATTGGAAAGTAAATAACTCTTAAATTTAAAAATTAAAAATTTGCCAGATGAGTCAAATGGATTTATTTCATGCTAAAAATAAAGGTTCTTTATATGGTTTCACAAAGAAACTTTAACATCCATGGAACCATTCATGGTTTCAATGGCACAAAAGTTATTTTGGAAAAAGTGGAAAAGGGATCTTTAGATTATTAAAATGTTCTTCACACTATAAGAAAATGTTTTTTTTATTATTATTATTTTTTTTTTTTTAAAAGAAATGTTAATTTGAAAACCTAAAATATTAACCTAAAATATATCCTGCAAGAAAAAAAAAAACTCCTTTTGGAACCTTTATTTTTTAGAGTATACTTTTATGTTCTTTTTGGAGCTTGATAGTTTTGGACCCCATTGAGTTCAATATATAGACAAAAACAACTGCAACAATCTTCAAAATATCATTGTTTATGTTCTACATAATAATAATAAAGAAAATCCAAAAGTTTGGAATGATATAAGGTTGAACTATTCATTTTTGGCTGAACTCTTCCTTTAAAAGAGACACATGGTCACACCGCGAGGCCACCTGTACATCTGATGTGCGTATTACAGGTAGAAACCCACAGATGTTTGTGTAGGCCAATGCTCCTTACAGATCCTGCTCACTCGCTCATAAAAAAATGACTGTAGAATATCTACAGGCCGTAAACTTGTTAAGTGCGCAAAGAAGGACACTTAACATTGTTATGATATTCTCAGTAATAATGAGATAGTTCAGCAAGAGATTAAAATTCTGTCATTTTTTTGCTCACCCTCATGTCGCGCCAAATCTTAACACAGAAAATGGAATATGTTTTGAAAGATGTTGATACAATGAAAGTCAGTGGAGCACAGTGTTCTTTTGGAACCCATTGACTTTTATTATATGGACAAAAACAGAACATATTTTCTTGTGTTCCACAGAAGAAAGAAAGCCAAACATGTTTGGAACGTCATGAGGGTGAGTGATTAATGACAGATTTAATTTTTTTCAGTGAACTATGCTTTTAAAGTAGTCCTTGGGCACAAGATGAGGGATCCCAGGCAAAAGATCCTAAACAGGACATCAGCACCTCATTATCACTGGGTCTATGATCCATAGAACCTCAGCACTCATGGTCATCATTGTCCGTCTGGTTCTATACATTATAAGTGTAGTCTGTCAGGTAATCCTTCAGCCGGTTCGGCAAAGGGAGTTCTTGTACCCGCCGTGTGGTTTTATTGATGGCAATACGACATAGATGCTGCAGAGACGGTGTGGCCGTGTACACCGGAGTCGTGAGCAGCAGCTGCACGGTGCCTTTGGATGGGGCGATGGGGGTAGTGCTGCCTTTACAAGATGTCCGTGACAGCTGCACATAATGCTCCACGAGATGGACGACGCTGTCGAACTGCTTGAGTTTGGGTTTGACCAGCACCACGGAGTCTAGCTTGAACTTGCCGTCCTTGTATTCGATACGCAGGTTGGTGGGTCCCGCAGATGTCATGGCAGAGATGGTGAAGAGGTAGTCCCTCTGAGAGCTGTCTCGGACCAAAAACGTGCCCTCCGACGTGTCCTGCAGGATCTCCTTGGCTTCATTGGCTGTAAGGCTGCCCCAATACCAGCCTGCTTCCAAGAAAAGAAGACACAGAGATGGTCATACGTATCCTCTTCCACAGTATCTGTTTCAGTCGTTTGCTTGTGTAACATGAGACCCATAACGTGTCCCTCTAAGGACACGCTCGCAAAAACCCTCACTGCTACACTCATATCCTGACTATTGTGTTCGAACGGCTGTTGTTTCATCAGCCATTTTCTGAGTCACTGCAGACATTTTGGCTTTTAGAAAGGATGCACTGCATCTTTCAACATCTCGACTGATTTAAAGAGCTAATTCACATCTGATAATGCAGCAAAAACCAAGCATTTCTGAAATGACTTAATAATGATGAACATTTACTGAAAACATTATGGCAACTGTGACGTAGACTAAACAAGTCTGCACTGTATCATTGTATCATAAAGGAAGTATTTTTCCTGAAATACTGAGCTAGACCATGACTATTCATCTTGGGAGTATCTGACATTTTTTGATGGCAGATGCTTGACAGATGTTCCCAAAAGCTACTCACATTGTTTTTGTCAGCAGCAAACAAGCGAAACCCAAAACGGATCTTGCTGCAGCATCATAATGACGGTATGTTGCGTTTCTCTTTCATACAGTGCAGTGCTGGACTAAATTTGCTCATGCACTTGAAACCAGAAACGGATGTGATAGAGACGCAAACCACTGAGGACAAACGTTCCAGCCAGACCAGGAAACATAACAAAAGCTTCATAGACATGATAATGTCATTCTTTTGTTGCACAAAAAGCAAACCAAAAAAATGTAAACAGTAAAGGCTTTGTCAGGAAATTCGCATAATTCCTACTTATTCACTTACAGACTTCTTATCAGGGTCAGAAATGGGGGCTTGTGGGACAAATGCCACAGAAAGTGACAAAAATGCCCCTGGAAGTTAATATGTGGGGGTGAAAAAATGCTTTTGTATTTGTAACATCTGATATAGTTCTTAATATTTTTTTCTAGTTGATGTTGAATTAATTGTAATTACACTTCAGTCTTTTCTAGTTGATGTTGAATTAATTTTAATTAGGCACTTCAAACAAAATATCTAATTATTTGAAAATTGCCCCTTAATATAAAAATGAATTACTGGAATTACATACTTTTTTTGTTGACATTCACTTCTCTGATATTTTCATGATTATCCTCTGTTCAAACAACAGCATGAAAACAAAACACCAGATGCAAATGATATCACACAAATGGATGCAAATATAAACAGCAGTCCTGAAACAACATTTTCAACCATTTGATATTCATAAAATGAAATCACAGCTGCTTTGAATATTTCAACAAACCCATGCCAAAATCACGATATAGTGTGGACCTGCTGCAAGTTTGATTTATGAGATTAAAGTACACTTAAAACGACCTTTAAACATTTTATTGAAATTTTATATAGATTGTTAATCTTTTTAAAATCGTCTGTTATCACATTTAACATCAAATTTAAAGCATTATGATTATGAATGTGATCATTATTTTTCAAGCATGTGACTGTGTTAATCAACATTAATTCAGTGGGGGTAACAGGAACAAACGGAAAGAATATGGAAGTAAAAAGAGCAGTAAACGTTTACCAGTGTTTTTAAGGTCTGTCATGGCAGTGGCAATGCGACTCTGGTCGGACTCCGCGACTTGGGTTTCGGTTTGCGATCTCCTTTCATTCTCGATGCTTTCCGTGGAGTCGGATGAGTGACAGGTCATTGGAGAACGGCTTTCTGCATCCAGTCAATGTCTATAATTATCCTTCAAAGACGACTGACTCTTACAATCAACCAAAACATGTGAGAAGTCTCCCACAGCGTCCGTGGATTTTGTTTGGCTGCACCGATCTGAAAATACAGACACGTTTCAGACGACGGAATGCCTTTCAACACAGCTACGAAGTTGGGTTTTAACATGTTTTGCTTCAACGTCTGTAAGCTTTGTCTGCTGTTTTTTAAATGTTGATAAAAAAAAATCCATATTTGTCTGCTGCACATTAAAGATGTTTAAAAACTACAATGCATCCCTAAAACTGTTTAAATTAATGTCAAGAACAAGGAGTGTTGGTGCTACAGTCTTTCACATTGCTTGAGTGTAAAACGTGCACATGCATGCATTTCTTATCAAATTTAATTCTTCAAAACAGTTATGTCATCCCACGTCACCCTCATTTCATTTTAAACATTTAAGTCAATAGGAAAACGTTAAAAAAACGTTTTAAAACAGGAAACAAATATGCAAAATGCATGAAACTCAGCTTGACGAAAGAGTGTGGTGCCAGGCGCACACTCACACAATTGTGGTGAGCGTAGCAACACTGTCCTGTTTTGTTCAATATTTGTGTCTCCAGCAGAATGGAAAATGTTACAACCCTTCCCGTCCACTCAGACATGGTATTTATAGTTTTTTAACACGTAAATGAAAAGCTTGTGTGAACGTTATACCACACTAAACAATAATGACACCAAGTCTGTCATTTAAAATTCATTATCATGATCGGAAATTGAGTTACACTAGCAATTCTTTCGTTTTACCTTAAAAATGTGTTTTTAGTCCTGTAAATTCTTAATATTCTGACAGTCCTATAGCCTCTGCTGTCACCTCAGGAGGGTGGTGCTCACATATGATAGTCATTTCACCCCGTAGCTCATTTCTTATTGGTTATATGAAAAAAATAAAATAATAATACTCTCATAAAGTGGTAAATGAAAGTGGACATTTCGTGTTAATCTCCACGGAATAATCCAAAGGTCAGCTACTGTAATTTTTACTGTTATTCTTGTTTTTAATTGGATAAAAGAACGAAATGACAATCTTTCATAATCTCCACTAACATTTCAAACGTCTGTCTTCTGTGTGCTTGGCTCAGTGCACACGTGCATGAGGAATAAAAACAAAGGCTGCAAAATCCGCAGAGCCGCCTGTACTAGGAAACTGCTTTGACAGCTCCTGGTAAATGATAGTGTGACAAATTAAGACTGGACTTTCTCCTAAACGTGTAGATGAAGAGACCTCTGAATGCACGAATCATTTGATGTCGCTGCTATCTGAGACATAATGAACGAGAGGAAATAAAGCGGAGCATATTTTGCACATAAATTTGACAGTCGGAGAAAGCGCACATCACTTACCTTTTAAGTGAAAGCAATAAGCAATCAAGTCCAGCGCGTTTCGCGTTACATACATTCACACCAACAATTAGACCCATTATTTATTAATGAGAAACGCTGATCACTGTTCATCACATGCGCAGCAGAACGGGACGCGTTTTTACTTGTATTCGAATCGAATCTATTCTTATGGAAGCGACACTCCACAAAAAGCGACAGTGCCTGTCTCGCGCTGTCTGCGAGCGCGCCGCACGCGTCGCGCGTCTAAATGCGCGTTACAACGCGCGCCAAGTGAGCAAGCCACATATAATTTCTCTCTCCAGTAGTTTAGTGATATTCCAACCAATCTTTTTTTTCTCTCTCTCTCTATGTGTTTATGTGTGTGCGCTCGTCGTAAACGACTTCCTCATTTTAAAAGACTGATATACAAAAGACTAATTTCCAAGAACTTTCCAGGAATCGTGTCACGTGGTCAGATGTGCGAGCGCTCTCTTAAGGTCGTGCCAGCTGGCTATTTTGTTGCTGTTTGTTTGTTTTGTTAAAGATATGCCAGCCACATATTTATATCACAATCCATGCTGCATGTAATTGTAATTTTATTTAATTTTATTGTGAGGATGTTTTTCATTGCAGGCTTAATTATTTGTAATTTCTTTACATAAAAGGCCTAATATCATAACCTGCAATGAAATGCAAGGGACAGGCTAAATATACTGCCATACGTTCAGTATAGCCCATCCCAAATCTATTTAGTTTATTATTCATTCTGTGTTTCATTACTGCAGCAACGTGTTTATTTATTTATAAAGCATCTGTGATGGGCGTGTTTTAATTTAATCTGAATCCGTACAGTTTGTAAAGAAATGTGAATGTTGTTTTGGAGATCTGTGTACAGAGCTGTGTCTCTTAAGTGCCACCTTAAGCCAGGGATTTATTGCCTACATATGACCAAACAAAAATATAAAAGCTGTATCATTTTGGGTTTTGTCTGTGTAAAAACCCCAAAACCACAATAAACTACCTGAATATCCACAACACAGACAGATGAAAATTCTGTCATCATTTACTCACCGTCATGTTCCAAACCTGTGTGAGATTCTTTCTTCTGTCGAACACATAAGAAGATATTTTAAAGAATGTTGTTAACCAAACAGTGGGCGGTTAGTATCTATTTCTACTGTGTATTATGGAAGTCAATGGCTACTGTCAACTTCTTGGTTACCCACAATCCCTTTAACACAGCGCTCAGCGCTGACTGTAAGTCTGATGCCTCAGATGACCTTTGCTCACACCAGAAAATTCATTTGCTTGTTAGTTTTATGGAAGGGGTCATGTTACTTGTGTTTATGAACCAATTAGTTGCTCCTTTAAAGTGAATCAAATTGTGGTCAGGCATCCTCTTCTTTAGAAAAAATGAAGAGGACCTGGGAGGAAGATCTTGGCAGAATAGTCTCAGATGACACTGCGTCCTCATGCGGGTTCAGTCATCATCAGTATGTGCTTGGCACTCTTTCAATTTAAAATGCATAACACTTATATGTCAAAAGTCAAATGAGCCTAAATTTACCTATGTGTGATAGCTGTGAATGTGCTAAGGGTTCACTAGTTCAACCAACTATTGCTCAATACTGTATTTAAGCCTCTTTCCTCCTGCACAGGTTCGTCTTGTAGCATTAGTGTGCCCCTAGAAGACTCGTGGTTATCGGCATCACTGGGTAAAGTCCTTGCTTTTTCTTCCTTGTTAGAATGCAGAGCAATACTACTAAATGGGAAGGAGGCAGTTCCACCCATCCGGTGGATCAGAGATAATGTCTTGGCTCCACCTTGAAAAGATCAGATACTCATTAAGAGCATCTGAAAAACATTTTATACTGTTAAGCCCTATTGTTTGTTTGTAAATGTTTGTTTGTTTGTTTGGGAGTGTGTATACACATGTACATAAGTGAGTGTATGCATGTATACATTATTATTTTTTAATTATATTATAAAAAAATGAATGGTCAGATTGGAAGTAATCACCGGGAATATTTCCTCAGGGTTGAGGGATTGTGTCAAACTGATTTGTATTGAAAAAAAAAAATTGAGAACAAAATAAATGAAATTGCTAGGAAATAGGCCTAACAATTCAATAATCCTAACATCTTCTGTTACATCAGTCAGTAATTGTCCCCTTTTATTTATTTTTTTAGTTATAGGCCTACATCTCTGGGGTTAAATAAATAATTTATTTATTTATTTATTATTATTATTTTTTTTTTTAATTGTCTGGGTCTTTCCACCATATATAAACAACTCCTTAACAACAAACACAAATACAAAACTGAACAATTTGTAACTTAATTTTTCAATTAAATACCAGAATTATAAAATTAAATAAAAACAAAAAACATAAAAAAGTATTCTGTAGTGCAAAGAATTGTTGCGGTAATTTTCCCCCCTTTTTATTTTATTATTAGTATTATATTTATTATTTATTTAAAACCATTTGACCTATGCTTTTTACTATGTAACATCTAAAAAATAATATAAATAAATCCCAAATCATTTTTGGTCTTGGGTCACGACACACCTCCAGGCCGGCAGAGGGCAGCGTTTCAGCGGACGCACGTTGACTTCGGTCTGACGCCACGCCCACGCGCGCGGCAAAAACAAAACTGACGTACGCGCGGTATTTCCCTAAAGATTTTAGATTTATATTTTTGCACAGTTTAGTGACAGAAGCTCTATCAATTCAGAAATATACAAGCAAGAAGTTATTATTTCTTGTCCAGCAACCGTTGCTTATTCTCATCCTAAAGGTAAGCACCTTTGATCGTCTCGTTGGAGCTTCAAAACCTAAAACCAACCACAACTCCTTAAAACGCCAAAAATAAAGAGAAACCTACAGTTTAACATTGATTCCGAGTGGTTATAAAACTTTAACCTTACATTTAATGGTAATGTTTAAATAATGCAGCTATATTTATTGTGCGTGTAGTTATTAGACAGCCAGCAAATCTCTTGTTTACACTGTGATGTGATTCAGTAAAAAAAAAAAGATATATATTATTTTTTTGTCAGAGACTGTACAATACAGTACAGGACCAAAGTAAAACATATCTTTGCAAATCAAACACAAAATGTCTAAGCGTTGAGCCTTAACACATTCTTAATATTTTGGAGTATGGTAATTCATTTTTATAAAAATGAATTATAATTATGATTTGCAGGGTAGTTTGGAAATACATGGTCATGGATTCTGCAGAGACTAGATATGCCCATCTGCTGCAGCCGCTGCGGGACCTCACCAAGAACTGGGACATTGATCTGGCCAGCCAGCTTGGAGAGTATCTTGAGGAGGTGAGAAGACACAGACAGACTGATCAAGAACCACCTTAATCGATTTAAAGGGTCATTTTCTAGCCTAAGTATTGTATTGTTGCTGTTGTATGTGTTGACAGCTCGACCAGATGACCATTTCATTTGATGGTGGTAAAACCATGATGAACTTTGCAGAGGCTGCACTTTTAATCCAAGGATCAACCTGCATCTATGGCAGAAAGGTAAAATATTTGATGTTTTGTGTGTGTGTTGCAGTGATTGATTTCACAAAATATGGCTTTGAATTGAATTACTTTATTTACTCTATTTAGTTATTTTAACAAAATGTTTTATGTGTGTCAGAAAGAAATAAGATTATATTTTATATTAGTGTTTTAATAAAAAAAAATAAAAATAAAGGGATAGCTCACCCAAAAAAACTAACATTTTCTGAACATTTACACACCCTCAGGCCATCTAAGATGCAGGTGAATTTATTTCTTAATCAGAACAGATTTGGAGAAATTTAGCATTACATCACTTGCTCACCAGTGGATCCTCTGCAGTGAATGGGTGCCGTCAGAATGAGAGTCCAAACAGCTGATAAAAACATCACAATAATCCAAAAGTAATCCACATGACTTCAGTCCATCAATAAATGCCTATTGAAGGGAAAAGCTGCGTGTTTGTTAGAAACAAATCTACTATTAAGGCATTTAACGTTACTATCTGTTAGATGCTGAAACAAACTCCCCTACATATTGAATGGCCTGAGTAAAATTTCAGTAATTTTTTATTTTCAGGTGAACTAATCCTTTAATATGTCGCAAACTTAAATTGAAGATGTTTTCATTACAAAATGATCCGTTCTGAATATTTAGGTGGAGCTCCTTCACACTCTGGTGTTTCAAACACTGGACTACATCTCTGACAAAAACAAGAAGTAAGTGTTATAGTCCTGGACCTCCGTTTTCTGTTTAATCTGTTGAATGTGCAGTTGGTTTGTTGCCATGCTATTTGTCTTTATTTCAACAGGCGTAACAAACAAGGTTCTTCATCCGACGGTAACCATGAAGAAGCCCCTTCAGGCAATGTAGACGATGATTGTGAGGTGCGTAAAGGAGCAAAAAGGCTTGTTAATTTAAATAAAAATGAAATGTTTTATATATCTGTGTGAATAATTGAGTATTTTTGACGCAGTTTGATGAGATTGAGCAGGATGAGAATGTCAGCTCTCGGAATATAACAATGAAAGTGCCAACAGAGGTGAGTTGATGTGTAACTTAATGTGTATACTGGATATCCGTGCTATTCTGCGTTCGTGTCTTTGACTGGGTAAACTGGGATAAAATGTATGAGTAAAGTTGATATTTACTATTATTACTGTGTTTAGCCATTAATAAACTTGTATAGCAGTCATCGTGAGTTTTGGTTTGGTGTTTTTTTGGACCAATTCTTTCATATTCTTTTTTTTTTTTAGCCAGTGAAGATTATCCGTCTCCCTCCTGAATCTCTCATTCCTGTAGAATCACTTGAGAAACAGAAATATCCCCTTCTCAGGTAAAGACACAAACAAAGGAAGTGGTTGCATACTGTTCCTTCTGTGTTCTTATCGGTACTACAGTCCAGCAATACCAATCAAGTCCTCTTGCTCTTCAGGAGAATATTATCTGAACAAGTGACTCATATGCTGGAAATTAAGTTCATACTTACAAAGAACTAAAAATGCTTTACCAAAATGTTTTGTTAATTGTTATCCTCTAGTCCTAAAGGGGAGCTTCTTGGCAGTTGTAAGGATTTTCGAATGAATAATTTCACCATGGACGAATCAGGATTGATGCGTCTGGGCTCTTCCCTCACTCACTTCCTCAAAGAGGTCACAGAAATGCAGCACAACTTCTCTGTACATGCACCCGTGCCCTTAGACAACGGTGAGGACACAGACTTATCGTGTGACAATCTATACAGATGTTTTTTGCCCGGGGTGTTTCAAACACATTTGTAAAAATCTTAATTTGACCCCAAATTAAACCTGAATCTTATTCCTATTTCAAGACTAATAGATTACCACACTGACCTCTTTTGTTTTTGTCTGATTGTTGTCATCTGGTGTCCAGAAGGTGTAGCTCAGGTTATTGGTGGTTTTGATGAAGATGATGTTGGTGCAGAGATTCTTCCTCCACTGGAAGATCATGGGATGGAGGTGGAGTCTGAAGAGAGGGTGGAAAGGCATCAGGTACCAAAACTGTTTGTGTGATTTAATGTTGATATATTTGGCATTCAGGTAAAGGTTTGTCACATGTATTTTGTTTTATTGGTCTAGGCCCCCAGTGAGGGGAGGATGTTAAGACCGAGGCCTGCAATACAGCCAGTTCCAGAGGAACCCAAGCAGCCCAAGGTAAAGAGAGGTGCACTGACATTAAACGGCCACTTTTTTTCACTCTTAATCACATTCACATGTAGTACATTAAATTACCAATATGATTTTGGTATATTATGTTGTTACATTATCATGGCCTTACAAAATTAATCAATACCACCTGCATATTCCAGGAAATTGTGGACCCTTGGAAATGGCATGATTCATATGCTGTGTTTGGGGAGGACAAACCCCTCAAAACAGGTGTGTGCTCAATCTGATGATGATGAATCTTCAGGATGTGTGCCTTGATGTGTTTCCATTAAAATGACTCCATTATGGCTTTTTGCTGTTGGACTTTTATTTTCTTCTCGACTCTCTAGGGAAGTGTTATAAAGTGCCAGCAGGTCTTGAGGAGTCTGGAAAGAGGAAGAGGAAGGGTCCTTCAAAACTTCAGGACTTTGGGAGCTGGTACTCTAAAGCCTGTAAGTTGTTATCAGGCTGTTATTTAAAAAGGAATGGATGACATAACTGTTTGGATGACTGAGGAGTTGTTTTTTCTTTTACAGTTGAGACCGCGGATCGCAAGCTAAATAATTAACCTACTAATACTTTAAAAACTTTAACAACATAAAATACATAAAATACAAATAATTTGTTCTAATAAATACAAATAATATATACAAATTATATATTTTTTTATATTGTAGACCTTAATTACATCTTTGTGAGTAACATGGGTCAGCGTCTGAAAGTACAGAAGCAGATACTCAGGAAAAGGGTAAGTACAATAAATAAATTCTGTTCTTTTGAACCTTCTAATTATTAAACAGTCCAGGATTTTTCTATTCATTAAACAAATCAGCATATTAGAAGAATCTGAAGGATCAAGTGACACTGACGACTGGAGTAATGGGTAAAAAAAATTTTTTTTCCACAATCATAATAATAATTACTACAAAAAAAAATAAAAAAATGTAGAACAATTATTTTAAATTGTGATCAAATTTCAGAATATTACTGTTTTCACTGTATTTTTTATTTTATATCAAATGAATGCCTCTGCCCTTTTGAGATTTCTGTCAAAAACATAAAAAATCATACCCAAAACAAACAACAAAAATTAATTTATTTTATATATACCTCCTGTAACCCAAGGTATTTTCTGTTTAAGGGTGTTTTTGTCTCTGATGAGGAGTTAAAGAAAACTTACTTGGAACCAGAGAATATGGAGGACCGGGTCGAGGTTGTCCGGCATCCAGACGAAGAGGGTTAGATGCATACACTAACATGCATGCACTAAAATTATCCAACCCTAGATTTTTCCCCCTATACCATGCCTAGAACCATCGTTTAAAATGCACCAAACATGAACATTTTGTGGTAATCCCTCAATTTTATTCAGGTGAGGACTTTTCAGATGAGGAGCATGACAACTTGGTTGATGATCTTGAACCTGCGGAGCACCTTGGTGAACAGGAGCAAATTTTCCATGACTTGCATATGAGCCGGATGAGTTATGAAGACCTGGTCAAGAAGAGTGTGGTATGAAAGCTTAAGATCGATTTCCAGGGAAGTAATGATTCATGAATTGGACAGTGCTAGTTTATTCTTTCTGTATGTAGGACCTGTTTCTAGTGAACTCTCAGAAGTACGCGCAGGAGACTGCGTTGTCTCGAAGAGTCAAAGAGTGGGAGGATGGAATTAACCCACATCTTGCTGCTCAGGTAATGTGGGATGATTCTTGCAAGGTTTTAGTAACAGATTGTAATGTTTCTTAAAATGTTCAACATAGAAATAAAATATAGGGAACTATTGGTTACAGTTTAACCCAATTAAATGAGTGTCTTAACATTTTGTGCACAGGAGACCCGTCCAACTTTTGACATCCATGAGTACGGAGACAGAATTATCCAATCGCTCTCTAGTGTGGGAGTGAAAAAATCATTTGCCTTTGTTGTCAGAGGCAAAGAGAACACAGAAGCCTGCAGATACATGCTGGCTGCGCTACAGCTGGTGGGTATAAAAAGCAATGACTGCTGGTACTATTTACCTAGTTGTGCATTACCATTTGTCTGAGATTCGTACTGATACTTGAATTAAAGCATAACCTGACAAAAATGGCTACTTCTGTATTACAGGCTAATGATTACACAGTGGAGATTGACAAGAGAGAGGGGCTTGAAGACAGCGTGGATACTATGGAGCTCACGCTACTGACTACACAGAGGGCTCATGAACGTCTCAAAACCTACAATGCACCCTCTGCTTCAGATATTCTCTGAGCTTTTGCTTATGTTTATTGCTTATCATTTCTTACCTTTGACCCCAATCAGAAGCTATTTATCACTGACAGCGTCAAAGAGATAAAATCCACACATAGACTTTATATGCTTTTCTAGGTCTTTTTTGGTCCCGTAATTCCTGTATTCTGATATCCAGCACATCACTTTGATGTGGGTTTGGTCTTTAAATATGCTTGGAGGGATGTGAGTCCTGAGATGAAGACATAACAGGTGTTTTCACAGGCATTTTAAGAAGCTAATGCGTCACATTTGGCTAAAATTATGATAACAGTCTGTAAAATGGTTAAAAAGGTATGTTGCTATGCATTCTCTGAAATTTTAATCTCTAAACTGCATGTATGTACAGTTTATAAGACATTTTTATAAAGTTATAGAACAAAAATAAAAAATAGTGCTGCACTATTTAAAAAGTCATTTTTGTGTGCGATGTGAGTAAATAGCAGGTGCAACTAACATAGTAGCAGTGAGGTGTACTTGAACTGCGTCTGTTTTTTTGAGTTATAGTTTGGATAAACAGTCTTCGGTTGGTGCTATTATATGTACTGTTCAGTCTTAATCTACTACACAATTTTAAATCAGAAATAGAACATTCCCCTACCAATCTTTTAATTGTGATATTTAAGTAAATATTTTGAATTAGATTTTTATATTTTCCCTTTTCATTTTAATTTAGGTTTTAGTAATTTTATATACTTTTCACTAAAATTGCTTTATTAGATTTATTTTTTATTTTTTTTTGGTACTTAATCTTATTTCTGTTAGTTGTTACTTTTCCATTTCTGTTAGTTGTTTAATTTTCCATATATTTATTTTATTTCAGCTTTATTTCAATTACAAAAACAATACAGTTTTAGTCTACCTTAATTAACACTGTTTATTATGAACATTAGGAACTAGTATGCGGTTGATCAGCATTTCATAATTAGGCTTTATTGTGCAAACACATTTTCCAATTATTAAAATTAATCTGGAAATAATTTAACATAGTTTTTCATGTGATTCCGTATACTTTCAGCAATCTGTACATCATTTTTCATTCTATTGTAGTAGTCCAGGAAGAGTCCGTCTGGGTTTACCAGGTAGATGATGATGGTGTGGTCCACAATATAATCTCCATCCTCATCTTTAGGCCCAGCGCTGGCGTAGACCCTATAATCCCGTCCTGCCTGCTTCACTTCCTCCGCAGTACCCGTCAATCCGATCAGCCGGGATGGAAATCTTTTACGTACTTGGCCATGGCAGCCACGTCATCTCTCTCGGGGTCAACAGTGATAAAAAGTGGCTGGACGGGGGCAGGCTGGGGTCTTTATCAAGAGTACGCACCACATTGGTCAATTTATCCAGCTCGTCTGGGCAGATATCCGGACAGTGGGTGAAGCCAAAGTATAAGAGCACCCAGCGGCCCAGGAAATCACGTTTGGTCCTTCGCTGTCCTGTGTGATCCAACAGACTGAAGTCTCCCTGTCCGACGACTGCCACTTTTCTCAACTGCTCCAGTCTCTGCATCTGGATCTTCTGTTGTTTCTCCTGGTAAACATACCACCACGTACCAATAATACCACCTCCGAAAAGCAGTGTTGCCACTAAGCGTGTTCGCAGTTTGATCCCTGCGGATGAGCCTGGGTTTGGCGATTTAGAAGAGCCTTGAGAGTAAAAAGCTCTTTGTTCTCCAAGTAACCATGGTAGACGGCAGTGTCGTGGAGGAAAACCTTGAGCTGATGTTCTAATATGGGACATATGTGTCTTTTTGAGAGATCTGCATGAGGGGAATGTGACTTTTGGGATATGATGTGAAAGCGGAATTATTTCTCTCATTGTTGACTGTTGGATGCTCCGTGACCTCACATGCCAATCCAGTCCTCTGAGGCAGCAGAGTCTCAACATCCTCAGAATAACTGATGGAGACAAACGAAAAAGAATGGAGTGAGCTGAGCAACTTCAAATGTCCTGATAAACTACAGGTTTTGAATCCTAGAGATCCGCCTTCCTACAGACAGTCACACTTTCATTTTCAAGTGGAAAGACCCTGACTATCTGGTTCATCAGGTGTGTTTATTCAGGGTTTGAGCAGGTAGATCTCCAGAAACTGGATCACAATCTGTTTATTCTTAATATATTCATGATAAATTATACAGATCTACAAATGAATAAGCATAAACCACCAGTATATAAATATGTCTCTCTTTTTCTGATACCATTAACTGAATTTTGCCTGGTTTCGACTTTTGTAATATTGAAAAAGAATAAGTTAAAAAATAGATAAATAAAAACATAGAGGGATGAACCTGACACGTAAATATACACGTATTACATCCCGTACTGTGCAGAAAATGCAATAGCCTTCTATGGCAGGTCAATGATAATATTAGCAAGCTAACATTAGCTCTGCGAAAAACAACAAAAACAAACATTTGTTTATACCACTGTCTTGGTCGGTGCAAACGCAGGACTGAATACAAATATGAAATACAAACTTACAGTTAAAACACGTTTAAATTATACTAACCCTGAGGTAACAGTCGTCTGTCCTTCCAGATGTAAACCTGAGCTCCACATGTGACATGTAAGTGAAGACTTGAGTTTCGAGGTCGCAGATTCATTTACAGCATGCAATGAAGGTCATGTTGAAATGTTGTAATTTTAAACCGTATATTTAGAAATAACATATAGATATTTATTATGTTATATTACGAAGTAATATGCACTAATATTTGATACAGTACACATCTTGTGGCAGATTCGTCATTAACGATCAAGTGCTGAAAGGCCACTAACGTTAGATGGCAGTCTTTGATGGCAGATCAGGTAAAGATGAACGGTTGAGTAAAAATGTGTAAAATTGACATAGCTGTCCGTTTTCAGTTATGTTTAAGAAATTGCATTGCATATAAATTGTTTTACATCAAACACCCAAGAAAAACTAAACAAAAAACATCAAAAAAGAAAACTGTGTTCATGTTCAACATAGAATATGTGTGTTAAAAAAAAATAAATTATAAACTGCATTTTATTGCAAGGACTCACCAGCAACAAATGATTCCGACTGAAGAACACGGGACTCACGCTCGCGCATGATCGTGCCCTGAGAGAGTGCGCGCCCGGCCCGCGTCATGTCCATAGCAACGGACGCAAAACAAGTTCCTCGCGGCTCGCTCGCGCTGTTTGGATCATGGACCCTGCGCCAGCGTCCTACTACGGACCCCTGGATAAAAACAACCCAGTCCTGTTAGCTTTTCAAAGTGACCTAAAAGAGTTTAAGGCACATATAAAAAAACTTTCAAGTTCACCGAACTACGACTACCGGTCCTACTCTAGAGGGTAAGCAACAAACAAGGGAAAAAAGGCAGAAAACTCGAATTTCATCAGCTCTTTGTAGTATTTTTAATGTTCTGTTATGTTTTATATATTTATGTTTACGTATAATTAACGTAAACTATTATTCTTAACTGACAGGTCCATAAAACTGTTTGAAACATGGAACAAGTATAAATCTCGCCTTCCTGCGTCTTATTTCGAAGAGCACCTGTTGCAAACAGCAGATTTCCTGCTTTACTCTAAGGTAAATACTTTTTTTTTTTTTAACCCCATTTATACTAATTTGTGGTTTTATCAAATATATTTTGCCAATGCGTTCGATCTTGATCCATACCATATCATGTTTCCTTCATATAAATATTTCTTCATCGTTTCCTGTAAGCTTCACAGGCTTGCTCTCTGGCAAGGGTACAGACTCTATCTGCAGCAGTTTTGCACACTGAGCCTAGAAAGCATCCGAGATGTGGAGCACTTCAGGCAGTCCTTCTTCTCAGATGGCTTTGATTCAAAGAGAGCCCGACTTACGGTTAGAGTTCCTCCCTTTTTTTTCCTCCATTTTTGGTTTCAGTATAATTTCTTTTTTGGTTTTCAATGACCTTTGAACTATGTATCTGTAGTTCCGTGCTCTTCAGGGAGAATGCCAGTGCATCTTCTATTTGGAGAAAGAGAGGAATGCACTGCCAGACCAGAGTGCGGTTCAAAACCTGCTGAGCATCCTGGGATTTGTGCGCATTCTCATGCAGGCTGTTCTGCCTGATGAAAGTTTATGCTGGATCCTGTACAATGGTACCTTCAGTGAGACTTCTGGGTGTAGTGTATCACACTGACAATAAACGGTGACTGACTTCTTTTCTGTATTTCCTCAGGCTCGTTATACATGTACAACATATGCAGATTCCTGATGTCAGCAGGCCACGCTTTACAGGTTCTCAAAAACATGCCTTTATCTGTGAAGTAAAGATTTTCACACGGTTACAAAAAGCAACAATTATATTTCAAATAAATTCTGTTCTATTCTTAAGAGATCATAAAATATAAAAGTTATTTTAAATAATAATAATAATATTTCCTTTTTTTTTGATCAAATAAATGCAGCCTTGGTGTGCATATGAAACTTATTTGAAAAACATATAAAAAAAATCACAACCTCAAATGTTTGAACAGTTAGTATACTTTATTTTTATGTATCAACTGTTATGTTTCCATATACGCCTACCTCAGGATGTTATACAATACAAATATACATAAATATAGGAAAAAGTAAATGAGGGGAAAACTGCAAATAATAATAATAATAAATATGTTAGTAGATACATAAAGCAGCAACACTTGCTTAAAATTATAATTGACAAAGTATTACATTTCTATTAATTAAATTCCTTCATGTTTGGAGCAAGTACTTGTTTTATTTATGTTTTTTTTTTTTTTCCACAAAACAAACTTTTTGTATATTTTGGATTGTTTTAAAGTATTTTTTTTGTCTTTTGTTCAGGTTTTAGAGTACTTACTATGGGCATGCACATGCCTAGAGACCTCTGTTCCTCTGCTGACTGCCAACTTCCTGCCATGGAGGGCCACACTTTACTGTGCTGTTTGTGAATGTTATTTTCATGAGTGTGCTTCAGTTCAGGCAGAGGTGAGTTTCACATCAAAACGCTAAATAAACTTAGCTTTATGACTGATATCAAAGAGCCCACAGGCAATCTGTCCTTCTTGCCTCCTGTTGTGCAATACTGTAGGTGTTTGCTCGCCGAGCCCTTGGTAAGATCAGTGAACTGGCCAAGCTGGAGGAGATGACTGGCTCCCAAGTGTCATTGGAGACCCAACAAGCTTTTAAGGAGGCCACAATAAAAGTGAGAAAACGCAGCCTAAATGAAACATGTTGTTTTTATTGTTCTTGTATTATGACTACCATGTTTTCATGTCTCTCTTGAATCACGCTGTTGCTCCATTAATGGAGAGAACTTGCAGTGATGGTGTTTAAGCGTTCAGTATATGAGCCCCGAAGGAAGCCGAAAGGCCTCTTCAGACCCAAACAGAAGAGCAATTTGAAAGAGCTACATCTAGTGAGTATTGAGTTTAATAATGTACAATGCATCTTTTTCTTAGTTCTTCTCTAATATCTTCTTTTTTTCCCCTCTGTCTCTTTCTTTATATCTCTCGGTAGACTCCATGGCCTCGCACACCAACCGAGCGGATCCTGATGGAGATGTTCGAGGGCAATGCTGCTCGGTTTCTGGCAGTGCTGGAAGCTCTAGAGGACAGCTCTGTCAGGCCTCTGCAGACCGGCATGCCTGAAGAATTCGAGGTCCAGGATGTTGTGCTGGAGCTCATTTCGGCTGGCACAAGCTTGTTGTCTGGTACCCTTTTTCATCCTCTCTGCCTCTGTGCAACTAAATGTCACATTTAAGGCCTGTTCACACGAGAATGATAACTATAATGATAACAGTAATTATAAAGTTATAATAATCTTTCCAAATTCTATGAGAATAGTGAAGACCCCCAAAACTATAATGATAACGACACAGAGGAATAATATTTTTGTTATTACTTTCAGAACATTTTTTCCCAGTTGTTGAATGATATCAACCTTATAACAGCCAATCAGAATCCATCCCACTGTAAAGTACTTGAGTATTTAAAGTGACAGATGAGAAAACTGGAGTAAACATAAACATTGTGCATTGGTGTGTTTGCTATTATAATTATTGTTATAGTTATTTTTATAGCTTTAGAATTTAATTGTCCCTTTTTTGCAGGTTTTGGTGATTCTGACCACACTTCTGTTGAGAGCCTGCCTCCCTCTATCAATGCAGTCACTTCTACCTCCTCTCTCTTTGACACAGCTGTTGCTGGTGAGTCCTTGCATTTAACTTGCCATTTATTCTCTTTCACTCTCATTCGTGTTTATGCATTATATGTTACTCAGGGTCTCTGTTTTGTGTCTCTTAGGAAAGAGTAAGATCGCAGTAGATGCTGCGGTGAAGTTCGTGAAGCAGGTCTTTAGATATGAACAGTGGAGCATGTTCAGTTCACTCTCTGCTGCACTTATATCAGCACTAGCTGTGAGTACATCTGTGATATGGCTTAAAATGTCAGTCAGACTGTTATCTAGTTCTTTTTCTGGTACTGTTCACAGAACATGGAAGGCCGCACGTTTAGGAAGTATGAGCTGGAACTGAAGATTTTGGAGGCTGTGGAGCATTTGATATCCAATCAAAAAGTTAAATTCATCGTGAAAGATGCTGCTTTTTGATGGTCAAGCTGGTACTAATATTTCTTCATGTAGAATTTGAGGAATTCACTTATAGCAACAGACAAGCAAATGACAAAATGTTTTAAAGTTGACTGAGGATTTATTTATTTAAATAAAAATAAAAAAGTTATTTAATTTACTTTTTGGAAAATTAAAAATAAATTTAAAAAATAAACAAAAACAAAATAAACATCATCTCTCTTTTATCGTTTTATTCCCTTGCAGACAAGAACATTGTGCCAGCAATCATGACAGAAGAATTTTTCAATCTTATTCAGACACTTCATGCCTGTGTCTGCAAGACAGACAAGGTCAGATCTTTCTCTCACACTTTCTGAAGAAGTCATGGCATTGTTGTTGGTAACCTGACAATGTGTATGTGTGGCCAAACAGGATATCCAGCCAGATGCAGACTTGGTGTTGGACATTGTGCTCTTCTTTTGGGCTAAATGCAAAACTGTCTTTCAAAGAGCACAGTCGAGACACTATGACCCTGTGCGCTACCTGGGAAGGGTGGCAAACCAAGACCAGGTTATTATTCAAATAAACAGTAAAACTAAAATGCTTACTATGAGAGACTTTGTAGATTTTAAACACAATCATGGAGATGCTGCTTTATAACATTAGTTGCTGAATCCACAACGTGTGTTTTTTATGTATTGTTTTGTTCCATAGTGGGTGGAGACCCTACTTTTGCTTTGTGAAGTGGCCCATGAGCACCAGTTGGCTGAAGTGGACTTCATATTAGTGACTGAAATGACTCTGAGACTGGCCATGGTGCTGGAAAGCAGCGCGGATGCCCCCCCACAGTCTGGGAGAAAGACAGGTGCCATGTGCCAAGACGAGATTTCACACAGCAAACCTTAATCTGTATAGAAATTATTGAACTATTACAACAGATGCTGTAAACATGACTCATCAAAGATTCCTTGAAAAATGTATCATGTTTCCACAATCATATTAAGCAGCACAACTGTTTTCAACACTGATAATAAGTTATGTTTCTTGAGCTCCAAATGAGCATATTAGATTAATTTCTGAAGGATCATGTGACACTGAAGACTGGAGTAATGGGTGCTGAAAATTCAGCTTTGCCAACACAGGAATAAATTGCATTTCAAAATATATTACAAGAGAAATCAGTTATTTTAAATTATAATAATATTCCACAATATTACTGTTTTACTGTTTTTGAATCAAATAAATGCAGCTTTTGGGAGCATAAGAAAACACTTTAAACATCTTTTGAACAATAGATATTTTGCACTTTTAGTAACTATGTATATTTAGACATTTTTCTTTGTGTTTTTCTTTCTGTAGCCACCACTGAAGACAGCAGTCAAGAGTCCATCCCTGTAAGAAAATCTGCAAGCTCCCTGTTTATGGTATGTTTTATCTTATATTTATGTAGAAATATAAGATAAAACCCTACTGAAAGTTCATCTTGTAGCATCATAAGCGGTTTAGCGGCATCAGATTCAACATTTAGAATATATACATGTAAAATTACCTTAGAATTTGAGCTAGCATTCGAACAAACAAAATCTAATGCATTTTTATGGAAATGTGTCAGGGTTTAACCATAATAAAACTATATTTTTAACACGTCTGCAGAGGTCCAAAACTGAACAGCTGCAAACAGCGTTGGATTTGGTGGAAAGAGGTGTGGAATGTGTGTCCAGAGGAAGGGCCAGGTCACTTTATAGTGGTTCTGATGTCTTTGACGAGGTGTTCATGCAGGAAAGGGCATACCAAGTTTTACTTACTGCAACACACACTCTGTTATTTCCTGTTACTGTTGATACAATAAGCATGCTTTATAAAAAGTCACATTTCTTTTAATCACAGAAGTTTTGTGACAGTAAGAGTTCCAAGAGCAACAGAGTCCCAGAGAGCAGCAGTACCTCTGACCTTGCTGCCCTTTCTATGGATTTACACCTGGAGTTGCTGGTCTTCCAGCACAGACTCGCTCTCAAACTATCTGATTCCTGGTCAGGTCAGAGACGTGCAAACTTTCAACATATCAGTGAAACACGCTTTCATGCATGTCACTGAATCTGTCATATTTGTTCTGCTCAGATGAGATGGGTTTGATGGAGTTTAAGAAGTCACATGCTAATTGTGTACAGGCTTCAGAAACAAATAGACCTACAGAAGGTGAGTTTCAAAACAATGTAACATTAACATTTTGGCAACAAAACAGGTAGTCAGTTTCATCCATATTTATTCTTTAACAGAATCTGTTATCCTTGAAAAAATCAAGAAGAACAAGATCTCTAAGTGTGTTTTCATAGTGCAGAAGGCCCTGTTGGCATTCAGAAAGAATCAGATGAGCCAAGAGACCAAGAAAATACTTGAGGTCAGTATTTCATGCCAACTCCTAACAATTGGTGTCACATCGCATCGGGATAACATGTTGTAAACTCTGATTTCATCTTTCCAGGAGGCCATAATGCTAATGGAGAAAGCTGAGCTTGAAGAGAGGAGGCTGGTTAGTAGTGCTTATCCTTCAGAGAACAATTTAGGAATGCCAGAGAAGAGACAGCCACCACCAGCCCCAATACTCCTCACACGCTCCAACCTCCCCATGACCTTCAAACCTACACCATACACCCTTGAGGAGGAGGTTGTTGCATCTTCTTTATAAGCATCTCTTTGATATCTGTTGATTACTCTTTATATTTTACCCCTGGTGTTTAAGTGTAAATGCTATAAAACATCACTTCACTTTGATTCTGACTTAGGTTTGCTGGTACTGTATTTATGGAAGAGAGGCAGAGGGTGTCAACTTAAAAGTACGACTTAAAGACTGCTGCTTGTGTGGGACTGGAGATATGGTAGGGTTACTGGCGCTTTGAAATATCAGATCATGAATTGACCTTACTTACTTTTTAAATGCCCGTGTTGTCTGTTCATACTCAGCATCTGTGTTTCAACCAGACTCCTGCCAGGGGTGGACATTTACTTCATGTAGACGGGTTGGAACCTGATAAGAAGTACATTTTTGCAGTGGCTGCTTTTAATGCAAAGGGCAAAATGGTGGGTGGTGCCATTGGAGAGACCACCAGGCCTCTACTGGCCTCTCTGCCTCTACCACTACTAACAACCTGGGCCCACATAGCTCAGGTACATGGGCCAAACTTTATTGTGTGCCACCAAAAATAGCCAACCACTTAATGTCAGATTTATGTTGTTTAGGTGGGATATCAGACAGGACTCTACTCCCTTGCCAAAAGAGCTTGTAATGAACTTTGGAGCCACTTTACTCTTCCCCCAAGTCCAGAGGCAGAACAAGAAGGCTGTCTTGAAGGACTGGCTCAAACAAGGTTTAATAATTAATAAAAGACGATATATCTTATCATATATCCGTTCCATTTGTCATCTATTTTTATTTCATGCAGACTCCACCCAAAGACCCTGCAGCTTTCCTCTCCTCTCCTACAGCAGCTGTTTTTTTCCACTATCTTCATCCAGACAGATATTCACATCCAAGAGGGGACGTTATTCTGTGACAGTCTCTGTGATGGGGGGCCTTTGATCTGGGGCCAGGTTAGTGAACAGAGTGAAGAAAGTGAAATCAGCCTTATGATGGTTTATACGTTTAATCAGACCTGAAAATAGAACCCAGTTAATTCACTATAGTCCTTGTATATCTGCTCTGTCTGCCCATTCATCGCAGGAGGCCAGGCTTGCAGAGTGTGAACGTATGCTGGTGGCCATTGATCTTGCTCTGCACCTCAATGACAGTGGTGGCGCCCTGCAGGCTGTAGTGAGCTGTTATGGCCTTCTCACTCCATTAATCTTCAACCAGATCCCTTCAGAGCCTGGCATAGAGGTGACTTCTTTTATAAATGTGCTTGATAACAATAAAATCCTGTCTGTTCAGTCTTTTAGGGTTTTGTCTGAAAGATTTGAATGTTTGATTAGATTTGGTTGGGTCTAGAAGAAACGTTTTAACGTCCATTATTTCGTTATCAAATCAGTTGTTTATATGATGGCTTTGCCATAGCAAAGATAAATTTAGATGCTTCATTGCATCTGTGTGTTTCAGGTACTGTTGAAGTGCTTTACAGTGCTGCTGGAGATTCCAGAAGTCCTCAAGCAGAAACGGCCTGTTGCCACCACAGAGTCCCTGGAACACATGGTTGCCTGTATGACATATTATTTAGCCAAGGTAGTAATTACATGCACATACTGCTCACCTGTTAAGAAAGAAAATGTGAGGAAAAACATATTTTTTAACATAAATATCTTTACTGTCTCTTTTGATCAATTCAGTGTGTCCTTACTATGTAAAAGTTAAATGAACTTCTTATCTTTTTCTTCTTAAAAAAATAAAACACAACTTACTGACCTCAAACTTTTAGCAGTGTATGTGTGTTTCATCCAGCATCCTGTAGATGTCACCTTAGGAATGTTAGAAATGGCAATGTTTGCACATGTCACAGGTGTTCGATGTATTTCTGTCTGCTTTTAGAGCTTGCGCTCCACTCAGGAGAGTCATATGGCATCATCTGTGTTTGAGCTGGGAATGAGGCTTCTTCAGGAGATCACTGAACCCCCACAACAACCCGCCAAAAATACATCATCGGTGGAGCTGGATGGGGTATGTGATGTGTCTTGTTTGTCATAGACCATCCGTGCTTCTTTAATAAATATTAATGTCAGTGCATGTGTGTTTGATTTGCAGAAGAAGACAGCTTCCGTCCATGATGAGGGGCCAAGCAAGCAGCTAAAGGTTTTAGAGGCCATTGTCATGAAAACCATGCATACAGAAACATTAGGAAACCGTGATGTCACTTCCTGTAACAAAACAGGTCCATCTTTTTTTCTCATGTGTTAGATCAGGAAGCCAATGTGTAAACAAAAATATAGTAAACATGTTATATGGCTTTTGCTAGGGTCTGATGGATGTGAGCTTACTGGAGAGGAAGACCCTGTCGTACTCTACATGGTGATTGAAAACAGCCCTCTCCAGCATGACTTTAAAGAGGGTATAACAAAAAACAAAAAAACACATACTAGAGAAAACCTGATTAACTGAATGAGCTATCATACAATCATTTTATATATTTGCATGTGTGTGTGATTGATTGATCTAGTGATGAAGTTCAAGCAGAAGTCTTGTTTTCTGGAGTTTGTTGTGCACTTACTCAAGAAAGCCCTGCTAGAAGATGAGCTGGATCTGGTGTTGCAGTGGGAGCAGAGCATCTTGGACTGGCTCAGCAGGTGTGTGCTTATGTAGTCCATGCTTGCAAAAAGTGAGTAGGTGTTTTGTGTTACTTTTTTTTGCTTCCGGTATTATTTCTAGACGTGATGAGGCTTTGTTTGGGCTAAAGAAGCACTCAAGTCTACCAGGGGAGGAGTTTAAAGACTTCACCACCTCTGTGATTGAGTACAATACCAAAGTAAGCTTCTTATTCATAAATTGTATTAACATATTGTGACACATTTGAACACATTTATACACGTTAAATGCATGTTCTCATTCAATTTATAAATACCCTGAATCTGTGTTTCAGAAACAAAAAGGTGGCACATTTTGGGATGGCAGGAAGTTGCTACAGAAGAAACTTCTGATTGCATTCAAGAGCCAAAACTCTGAAAGGTAAAACAGCATTCAGCCCGTTTTACAAAATAGTGAAATATTCCATCTTTAAAATGTATTTTTAATTTACAGTCATGTACACTAGCATTCAATAGTTTGGATTTTGTAATTTTTTTTTATGTTTTTGAAACAATCTCTTATGCTCCAAAAGACTGCTTTTTTATCAGAAATTCTGTTTTCTTTTTTAAAAAATCTTACTGACCTCAAACGTTTGAATGCTAGTGTACATGATTACATCTTTAAAACTTTATCTGTATTTGCCATTGTGTCTCTCAGAGAGGTCAGAGCTGTGGACATCCTGCTAAGTCAACTGGCTACTCTCATCAGAAGACATCAGCGGTGCTGGAAGCTGAGGCAGATGCGCTCTGAGGATTCACTGTGGCGTTGCCATGTCAATCTGAGTCTGGCTTGTGCCCACCTAGGCCTGCTGAGGAGGAACCTGGGACCACCTTCAAAGCTCTGGTACTTAGATCCAACAGCAAAACTGAATAATGCCAAATAATCAATAGTGATGTCAGTTTGGGTCTTCAACCTTAAGCTCATCTTAATATCAAGTCTGTTTTTCTGTTCTGTTAATAACTCTTTGGTTATTGTTTTCTCTGGACCTATTTGAGTAAAACTTGAGCTTTTTTTAATCCTTTCCAGTTTCAGTCATCTTTCGCAGTCTTTCTTCTCTCTGGCTCACTGTGGAATGCTGATTATGTGGAAGAACGTTCCACAGCACATCAGGCCACCTGAACTGACGCTTCCAAATCCCAAAGCTGTACCCCGTCCTAGAAGCCGTGCTCACAAAAAAGATGTTGAGCACAAAGTTAAAGACACTAATCAAGGTTGGTTAAAGTCTTTTTAGCATGAGAGCTCTACACTGTTGTGACAGAATCTACACTGTTGCTCACTGTTGTCTTCAGTGTCTCATGATCCTTCAGAAATCATTCTAATATTCTGTTCTGGTGCTCATGAAACATTTCTATTATCATTGATAAAAGCAGTGTTTTAGGATTCTTTGATGAATAAAAAGTTCAAACACATTTATTTTAAATAGAAATCTTTTATAAAATTATTTTATGTCATTCTTCGGATATTGCAAAAAAGTATTAATTTCTTTACAAAAACATATTACTGAATTGTATTGTAGATCATTACATGTAGATGCAGTATATGATTGTCCCACTTTACGTTACATCCTCAGGAGAACCAAATGCCAGTGACGAGGAGTTCAGCTCTGCAGATAGTGATGTAGAAGATGAAGTGGACTTTCGGCACACACGTGACTCTAAAGCTGTCAGCGCTCATAAAACCACCTCTAAGTTACTGGACACACTCAACAGAGCCTCTGTACACATGCGCAGAGCTATGGTAAATTCAATTTCATTTAAATAGTCATAATTTGCCATGCACTTCATCTTGCGATTCTACTGACGACATCTCCCATTTTTTTCAACTAGGTGCTGGCTCATCGGTGGGGGCACTGGACAACTTTACAGTGGGCGTGTCGGACTCTCTGGGACCAATACAGCACATTGGCCCTGATATTGGAGCATGCCCAAGGCCCTGATGCCCATGCGAGACAGCTGACGTTAGAGCAGCTGTATACAGTGATCACTCCTCTACTAGTACTGGCCTCAGATCTTCTAATGGATATGATGGAAAAGCTGAAGGTTAATCCACATCACCTCTAGAGCAGATCTCAACCTTATTGTATCCAAGGCCCAATGTCCACCACATTGTTCAAAAGCCCTCTACATAATAAAAGAGGGGGAAATATAAATTCAGTTTGCATTTTAATTTAATTCTATTTTTTTTTTTTTTAGGATTTTGAGTTAATTAAATATGTATTATTTAATAATAATAATAATTATTATTATTAGTATGTTAATTTTTTCAGTCATCCTGTGACCCCCTTAAAAGTTGTCAGTGGGATACGTGATAATCATTGGTCTTTTGCACCATTCTGCAGACAAATATTTTTTAAATGACAGCTAAACTGTAAAGAAATCTTTCATATTTGTTTTCTTTTTATTCTCTAGCTGTGGAATGTTTATGATGATCAAGATGCAGAGCTTGAGGCTAGCCTGTACTTCTCTGTCCCAATGGATGACGGGACAGTGATAGATCTGCGCTGGCTGAGGACTCTGGTCCTGCACACATTAGAGCTTCTGTACTATCAGGCCAAGTGGGAGAATCTAGCCCACCTCGCCCTGCTTTTCAATACATATACATGGTATGCTGATAACTCACGGATGCTGGTGTAGTATTAATTTGCATACCTTGCTGAAAGCATACAAGTAATCGAAATGTTCATGAATATAAAAAATCTTCTTGAAAAAAGTGTTTTGAAATACATTGCGTTATGGGTTTCAGGGAGCGCTACTCTCACATGGTAACACCTGTTCTGGTGCATGCACAGAGGAGACTGTTGGACAGGATCAGCTGTTTTGGGGGCCCTCCAGCTCCTCAACCTCACTTCACCTATACTGAGATGATCTCTGGAGAGAAGGTAGACAGAAATGATCACATACACATCATTCTGATTAACTTTGACAAAAAATGCTTAACATTTTGAGTCACAGCCTGTTCAGTACAAACCTTTAATGGATATTCCAGTTCTGCATCCATTAGAGTTAAAATGTGACTGACGTCCATAGGTGACCTGCAGGAATTATGCAAGCAGACAGTTACTGTTTCCCTGTGGAGGAGGTCAGATTATGATCACTGGAAATGATGCTGAACCAAAGCCCAAGGAACTTGCAGGTACAAAGAAGGACTGCCAGGTCCCATTTATTTTCTGATTAATTCACCATTTTGTGCATTTTCCATGTCATATTTGGGTTATGTATAATGACCCGAATGCATAATGTGTAATTTATTTTTTTAAAAGACTATTTGTAAGTCTTACGTGTGTGCTTTTATAATTTACCATAGACGTGAAGAGAGCCATGTGTCTGGTGTGTGTACCGTTGGATGTAGAGGACACACTGCACTGTTTCAGAGATACTCTGGAGAAAAGAAATCACACACTGCTGACCTTTCAGCACAGCCGAACTCTACTCCTGCTGCTACTGGCAGACACACAGCACTGTAAGTCTAACACACAGCGCTAAGCTTGGGGTCAGTACATTTTTATTTGATTTTATTTTTGAAAGAAAGCAATACTTTTATTCAGCAAGGACGTATTCTCTTGATCAAATGTGTCAGTAAAGACATTTGTCATTTCTATTCCTCAAAGAATCCTGAAAAAAGTGAATTACGGTTTCCACTATTTATATTTATATTTATATATATATATATATATATATATATATATATATATATATATATATATATATATAAAACACACTCTTTTGTTTACACTTTCCATCACACTCTTAATATGTGGCCTCAGCATATGTTGAGGTGCCATTTTCTAAAGAGACCAGCAGCGTTCTGCAGGGAAAAGTGGAATTCAGCATTGCAGCCAGGACCCTGCCAGGCATCAGCCCTCCAGACTTCTCTGCAGAGGACTTCAGCTCTCTGGGCTCCATCTACAGCACCACCCTGCCACCAACACAGATCCAGACTGTTTTCTCTTCCTACAACAGTGCTATTAGTGAGGACCGATCTGAACTTTGACAACTTACAAGCAGAAATGGTTCAAGAACAAGCTTTTCCAATACAGATATATGTTGTTTTGTTTTGTTGTTTCATGCAGAATATCTTCAAGCAAATAAGTACACCTCCCTTCAGGTGCAAGCACTCCATGACCTTGGAAACCTGCATTTCTACAATGGAAATCGAAAGTATGATGTGTTCACACCATTTTTTTCCTGCATTTTTTTTTTTTTATTAATTAGAGAAGTTGTACTGTATATGCTTACACTACTTTGTAGAAGTTTGTGGCTTCTAAGATTTTTTAATGTTTGTGAAAGCGGTCTCATATGATCACCATGGTTGCATTTATTTGATCAAAAATACCTTAAAATACAGCAATACTATGAAACTATCATTGTTAAACTTTTCTATTTGAATATATTTTAAAATGGCCTTTATTCATTCTAAATCAAATCTGATCTTCAACAAACATTACTCTTTACTAGTATTCAGTGCCACATGATCCTTCAGAAAATGTGCTGCTTAATATTTTTGTGCATACATTTCATAATTTACTGATGAATAGAAAGTTCAAAAGAACAACATTTATTTGTAATAGAAATCTTTTGTAACATTATATATATATCTGTACTGTTATATTTGGTCAATTTACTGCATCCTTACTAAACATATATTTTTTTTTTCTTAAAATAAATCTTACTGACAAACACTTTTGAATGGTAGTGTAGGTAATTAAATGTTTTGAGTTCACACAATAAAAGGACAAAAAATGCATTCTTTGTTTATGTTTATGTAAGATCGGCATACACTTTCTGGAGTAAGGCTTTGGACTGTGCTCTGCAAAGCTCTGGAGTTCTGGAATCTTGGGATGGTGACTCATGGGGCAGCAGCTCCTCTCAGGAAACCCTGCAGCATGCTGGGATATGGGGCTGCCTCCAGGGAGCTTTGCTTTCAGCCAAGATTGCACAGTAAGTGAGAAACCATAAAATGTATTTGTGACTGTGCTCCATCACAGCAGTATGATTTCTCCTCTAATGACAGGTAGACATGTGCAGGTATTTGGTAATGCCATATATCACAGTAATGAATATGCATAATACTGTTATTGTGGGCACTTCTAAATACCGTGAATAATTATACATTACAAATGATTCAGAATTTGGGACGCATTTTAAGAATTCTTTTCCCATCAGTTGGTCAGAATGCACAGCACTGCTGTATGCTGCTTGAAAGACACGTGTGCGCTTTGATGTAAACAAGCACGCATGAGAAGCACATGGAGGAACACGTGAGAGACGCCTGAATGAAAGCACATTCTCTCTCTGACAGCAGATGGCGCTAAACTACAGAAAATGCAGCCATTACCCTGGAAACCTCATAAATAAAGCAGCTGCTACTTCTAAAACTTATTTAAATAGATTTAAATAACCATTCAGATTTGTGTATTCATCACAGCTATGGTGTTCATCACAGCACCAAATACTTAAATATTTAGACTTAATAGGCTATTCTTTTTCAAACTTTTTTTTACATTTTAATCTGGACTACAACATGCCCTAGATATTGTTTGAAACTGTTTTGTTTCTTTATTGTTCATTCACACTTTACATTAGGGCTTCATTAGTTAACAAAAAAAATTCTTCTGAACATTCATTAATCTTAGGTATTCCAATATTTAATTGTTAAAATCAAAAGTTGCAACTGTGTTATTTAATGAGCTAACATGAACTAAGACTTGTATTTTTTAACAAAGATTAATAACTTTTGTAGCAAATGTAGCTATTGCTCATTGTGAATGTTAATGTATTAACTAAGGTTAACTAATGATGGCTTATTGTAAAGTTGTTCCTATTGGTCTTTATAGTTCTTTTGCACTTTAATCTGTGTAAAACGTTTAACTTCATATTTTTTTCTGTATTGCTTTATTGTATTTAAATATTCAGTTATTTTTGTTATATGAAAAAAGTTATTAAACCTGTTATACTGTATTATGACCAAATTATGATTACATTTCAATATTGTGATAATACCGTATACTGTGATAAAAGCATTAGCATATCCCTAATGACAGGCACATCCTGACTTCTAACATCGATCAGCGCACAAAGTGCTGCCTTCTCTGTGGCAAACTCTTCAAGGTGAGAATTGAGTCGCTTTTTCTTAGAATTGAAAAAAGTCCTCTCTTTGAACTCAGCTAATGAGGAAATTATGACTAGTAGCACTAATATCAACACTAAGACTTAATAAGGTCATATGCTTCACAGTGCCTACTGATGGCCTCTATGCCCCATCCGATGACGGACTTGGAATACTCCACATACTCTGTGGAGACGGAGCTGATCCCAGGTATCGACCTCTTCTCTGAGCCCGATCGGGGAAATCTCGGCACCACTGTTGCCAGTTTGTCTTTTCTCTGTCACTGGCTGTATACCTCAGGACATCTTCTCAAGGTACCAGAGCAACACTCATTTAAAATTTTGTTAAGATGGTTAGAGCAGCATTTGTGCATTTTACAGTTGATGTCTGTTCCATCCTAATATTCAACTCATCATTCTTATTTCAGGTTCTTCCTGTGCTGGCTCTGTACCTGTATATTGCCAGAACAGTGTGTCGTGATCTACACCTCACTGTCACATGCAGAATACTGAAGGTTTGAAAGATGTTGTTGTATATTCTTGTAAATCTGCTTTTCAGTGAATGTGTTTGTCTATTTGAGTCTGTTGAGTTGCCATTGAGTTTGTGTGTGTGTATACAGGTAAAGGTATTTACAGAGTTGGGGGCCTTCACTCAGGCATTTAAAGAACTCAGCAGTCTCACAATTAGCAGGGAAATCCCTGTACCTCATGGATGCCACCACAGAACAGAGAAGCCATTTTGGGTAAAGCAGCATAAACAATATAAAATACCCAGCTTACAAAAGATATACATGCAATTATCTTTTTTTTTTAATATAGTAAAATGTATAATTGCTTGTGTATAATGTGTAATTGCTTATTAAGTAAAGTGTATAATGACTTGATGAAGGAACTGATATGAAGCAAAGCACATTTTTCTTATTTTTTTAGAGGCTCCTTGAATATCATAAAATATATTGAGTTCAGTTTTCGAACTTTTTCAGTCGAATTTTATTAGTAATTTCATAACTTTCTGTCCTTTATATGACACTTTGCACTGCTGTTCAAATGTTTGGGGTTATTAAGTTTTTTTTTTTTTTTAAGAAATCGATATTTCAAATCAATGTTGTTCTTTTGAACATTTTATTTATCAAGGAATGCTGAAAAATGTTTTACAGTTCCCATAAAAATATTAAGCAGCACAACTGTTTTCAGCATTTGATAAGAAATGTTTCTTGAACACCCAATCAGCATATTAGAATGATTTCTGAAGTATCATATGACATAGAGGACTGAAGTAATGGCTAATGAAAATTCACATTAAATCTCACAGGAAAAGGAAATATTTACTGAAGGGAAACCGCTGTTGGATCCTTCCAATCTTCAAGTAAGTTTACAGATCAATACATCAAGTCATTGACGACATACTGTACTGTTGTAAAAAGCATAATGCTTGTGTGATCGCTAACTCAGGTGCTGGATGAAGTGGTCAATAGGAGGCCCAGTAAAGACATCATGGCTCTTTATGGCTCAAGATTAACCAGGCGACTCCTGATGGCCAGAGTTCATCTCATTTTGGCCATATGTAGTACTATACATGACCTGCCTGAGCCACTGACAACAGGTATCTTTTCAGTACTAGTTTATTGTGTACAATTACAGATTATAAATCTCAATTATAAATTCACTCATTACTGAATTATGTTCATTAACCAACAGAGTTATCCGAATCTCAGGAGAAATGCTCTAGCACTTCCTGTTTGCCTGATGTCTCTAGCAGTGACAAGTCCAAGGGTCTCCAGCTCAGTGCCAGGAAACTCACATTAGGAGAAGTCAAGGTGCTCAATTTTACAGTTAAAGCTGTCCAACTATCATTTCTGTTAAATTGTTCTTCCAGATCTAGGCCTATAAAAGCGTTTTAACATTATTTGACCCTATAGCATTAATAGCAGTAAAATGTGACCCTGTGATGTGGACCAGCCTTAAGTCGCTGAGGTATATTTGTAGCAATAGCCAAAAAAACATTGTATGGGTCAAAATTATAGATTTTTCTTTTATGCCAAAAATCATTAGGATATTAAGCAAAGATCATGTTCCATGAAGATATTTTGTAAATTTCCTACCATAAATATATCAAAACTTAATTTTTGATTAGTAAAATGCATTGCTAAGAACTTCATTTGGACAACATTAAAGGCGATTTTCTCAGTATTTAGATTTTTTTGCACCCTCAGATTCCAGATATTCAAATAGTTGTATCTCAGCCAAATATAATCCTATTCTAACAAACCATACATCAATGGAAAGCTTATTTATTCAGCTTTCAGCTGATGTATAAATCTCACTTTGAGAAATTGACCCTTATGACTGGATTTGTGGTCCAGTGTCACAAATATGAAGTTAAAAACACAAATATAAATGCATCTACCCAATGCCAAGAACATTAAGGGTCAAAGTGAACATAATGTCTCTTTATTGCCCCTTTCAGGCCATACTTCTAAAAGAAGCACAAGCTCTGGTTAGTCCTGAGCTCTTTACTCCACATCCACTGAGCACCGATCCTGAAGAAATGGAGCTGGCAGTGGAGATCAGACTGTTAATGTCCAATATCAACATGCAGCAGGGCAGAATGGCTGCCAGGTAGTGCATAAACTTAAATCATGAAGAAGAGTGCATGTTTGTGTGGGTATCTATGAACACTACTGTTACAAAGCTTGGGGCCAGTGTGAATTTTATTTTTTTTAGAAATTCACAAATTATGAGTAGAGACTTTAATAATGTTCCTAAATAAACGTTCTTTTTCACTTTTCACTCTGTTCTTTTAAACTTTAAATTCACTGAAGAATCTTGAAAAAATGTATCATGATTTCCACAAAAATATGAAGCAGTAGGAGTAATGGCTGCTAAAAATTCAGCTTTGCCATCACATAAAAAAATCTACATATTAAAAAATATCAAAAAATAAAACAATTACCTGAAAAACTAATAAAAACAGACAATTAATTCATTAATATATTTTTAATCATTCCCAATAAATAAGAATATGAGCAGACGAGACTTTGTAAAACATTAAAAAACCTAACCGGCCCCAAACTTTTTATGGTATTAACTGTATGCATGCATGCCTGGAAGTTTGAATCCATTGTAAATCTTGACGTCTTCCCTCTCTATTGTAGTGCAGATCTGTCAGTGTCTGCTTTGAGACTCCTCCAGAGGTCTCCTGTGTTTCAAAGTGATTTCCGCCCACTGCCTCCTCACGGACCACCCTCCTCTGCATTCAGACGACCCAGAGCCAAAGCACATCAGGTAATAATCAACCTCTGATGTACTCATAGAAATTCAGTGCTTAATTCAGATCGTGTGTCATTCATGTTCTAAAGGACAGATTCAGTTTCAGACTTTTATCTTTTTGTCTTTTTCTCTAAAGACAAGCTCTGGGGACGCAAAGTCTGTTCTCAGTCTCCATAGCGGAGATGTTTCAGAAGAAGTGGAAGCGAGAGAACGCATGGATCTCCTTTTCTGGTTGCGCTGTAGGTTGGCAGTGGTTCGCTCCCTCGTAGGCCATATCCCTGGAACTGCAATCTGCTCTGGTTAGCTGCTTTGCAAAGCTTAATGTGGTGGAAATGTTGTTGGATGTAACTGGTATTTGGTGTTTTTTGACAGCTTGCGCCTGTTTGTGCAGGTGCAGACAGCAGTGCAGAGGCGCTCCGACTGCTGAAAGAAGGTCTGGAGGAGGCAGAGGCCTGGGGAGACCCTGACACTAAAGCCCTGCTGCTCCTACAAGGCGTCCAACTTAACACACACCGTGGCAGACCCAGAGAAGACAGCTCATCCATGCTACAGGTCAGTAGTTTGTTATGACAGTTGATTTTGATGTAGTGCTATTTGACTGTTTCTGTTGGCCTGATGACGTGTGTGTCTGTTTAGGAGATTGTGAGCTTGTTATCTGGACGCAGTGCTCAATCTCTGCACTCTCAAATGACTCTAGCTGAGGCTGTGTTACATCTTAGTGAGCTGAGAGGAACAGGAAGCCAGACTTTTCACCTGCTCACACAGAAACTACTGCAGCAACAGGTTTTGGATATTATCATGCTCATAATGTTTGTCGAAGCATTACACAAGAGTAGATATTCATGTGAACTTCACCTTTGTTGTTATCTAAAGTGTGTTAAGATGGTAAAGATCTGATAAAGATGTATAGTTCCTAGAACAGGTCATTTTGAAGTGGTAATATTGTTCTTTGTTTTCAGCTCTGTGCCTTTGGAGAGTCCATAGGTCTCAAAAAGGAGGCGAGGTGTAACTACTAGCTGGCATAAAGAATATTTATCTTCCACAGCTTCCCCTGCTGGCCAAGACAACCATGCAGATCGGTATGACAACAGCAATAAGGCAGTGCTGTACTGATAGTCCTCTAACATTGTGGTTAAGGGTTTGTTCTAAAGTATCAAGTATTAAACTTGTGCAGTTAACTGAGAACTGAAACATGAAAAATGTTTAGACTTAAAAATGTATGTGATATTTGATATCTAAATTGTGATTATTCTTCTTTATTATATCATTTTGCATACTGAGTCATCAGTGGTCTTGTCTTACTTACTTGTAAGCATTTAATCTGCATAGAATCAAATGTCAAACCTAAACCTAACATAAAACTTAAACAGTTATTTTGCTAAGCTATGGGTATGTCTTTGTACAAAATGCTAGCTTAGTTTCTACTGCGTTTTTTGTACAAACAGATGCTGTTATGATGTATATTGATTCTGTTGTTCCAGGTCACTCTTTGGCATTGCAGGCCTTGTCAATTTACTCTGAGGGAGGTGAGGAACCCTGGAGGCCCTTTATATCTGCTCAAGAAGTTCTGCAGTCTGCGCTCAGCATCTCTCAGGCCTCTGCCACAGAGACCGCCAGCTGGAGGCTGATATCCTCTACTGCACAGGTGGACTAATATGGAGTGATCTTTATATCTAGCGTCTTGCCTTGTGCACCAGTAACAATTGCAGGTGGTCGATCATTTGTGTCTGCAGGAGTGGTGGGCAGACGTCTCATTTCCATGCAAAAATCTGATCCTGAGAAAGTCCTAGAAGCCTTTTTTGGGTGTTTAACTACATTTAACTATACTCTTACCCAAAGCTTGCGGTAAGTTGTTTTACTAAAGTTCTCCTCTAATTCTGTTCATACTGTACATGACTCACGTTTTTGTGTATGTGTGTATTTCAGGTTGACACATAGGTGCTACCTGGAAATGGCACTGATATACTTGCAAGAGTGCGAGCAGATTACCCCACCCCCTAAACATCTGACTCTTCCACCCTCAACAACACCTGATGAGTCCAGCAAGGTGCTATAAACTGACAGAATTTGAGAATAACAGCAGCGTACCTCTGTAATATTTATGTACCTGTGTGTGTTGTTTTCTTAGGAAATAGTCAGAGAGACCTACCTACTGCTAAGCTGGATTTGTTTGAAGATAGCTTTAAAGGTGTGTAGGAACATCATCCACACATCTGTATGAAGTTTGTTCAGAAATGATTTATCCTTGTTTTATCCTTTTGCTTTCTAGACATCAGAAGTTATTGGCAAATGTGGCCATTTGCATGGATTCACTCAAGTTACAGAAGGCCCTGTACCCCTTTCATCAACTAAAGCCCTGCCCGACTTTGCATTGAATGATCTCTTCCACCCTTGTGGTAACATTTAACCCAAAATTCAGTATTTAGTTTTCCATTAGACATAGGATTTTTGCTGTTCACATTTCTTATTATCATCAGTGTTGATGGTTGATTTTTTTAGGATTTTTAGAAGAATAGAACATTTAAAAGAAAAGCATTCATTTCAAACAGAAATCTTTTGAGACTTAAATGGCTTTAGTGTCACTTTAAATTAATTTAGTGCATCTTTGCTAAATAAAGGTATTAATTTCTAAATACGTACATGTGCTTATCTCATTGGCAGGGGGGCTAGAACAACCCTGAGAACTGTATCACCAATCCCGAGGCATTCATGGATGCTGAGCATGAGATTAACAGAAGGAAATGCCCTCAGCTGACCTGGGTTCATATGTCCCGCTACTACATGCACTTAATCAACCTGCGTACAGGTCTATTTCACAACCAGGTACAGCACAAGTAACTAGGGCTTTTGCATTCAGTTCATTAACCAATCAATAAATCTGCTCTCTGAAAGCAATCTTACTGTAAGTATGTATTTATGTAATGCTGGTGGAATTGGCCGTGTTATTCAGGAGCAGTGCAGGGTGTTGATGGGCTGCTGTCCATGTCAGGTGATCCCAAACTTGCTCTCAGACTCTCCCAGTTACACACCTTCTTTAGCCATCACCAACCCTCTTACAGAGATCAGTGGGCCGTTCCTGATCCCCCTGCAGCTCTAATACTGAGGCCTCAGCAAATACAGGTTCTGTTCACATATGTATTACCTTTTAAAAAATGAAAATAGAAAAATTAAATCGTCATTGTTGTCTATCCCCCCTGCCAGCATGACCAGCCATTGTCAGATCTTTACCCCTGGGCCAGCACTGACATCCAGGAACTGAGCATCCAGTGGTAACAGAACCACATCAGGGACAATACGGTAGTCAGACCCTCAAAGTTTTTACGAATTATTTAAAACTCATGTGGTTTTTTTCTTTCTTATAGGTCCTTTAGAGTAAGTTTTTTTGATCTATCTATCTTTTTATTTAATAA
>NC_056575.1:35984563-36080393 GCF_018340385.1 Cyprinus carpio | reverse complement strand
TGACAGGTTAATTATTCATCCCCTGTTGCTGTGGAAGTTTCACACAAGGGGGGCTTGCTGATATGGCTCCCTTTTTTATAAAAGAAATGACCATTGTATTATAATCGGAGCCACAATATTTATATATGTACACAATAAAGATATTAAAATAAAAAGATATTTACATCTAATTGAAATCTTATGATCTGAGAAGCCTCACACCATAATCATCTCCTTGTTTTTAAAGATAGAAGTGTGAACAGTATGTTTGCAAATGTGGACATGTTTTCATGTGTGCTGAAGGGCTTGAAGAGAGAGGTTGCTGTAGGTGACCATGTTCATGTTATAGGTGTCTCTGTATGTGTGGTAGATTTGTTTGCTTTGGATCAGTATTAGCCCAGTGAATATATGGGCTTTGAGACTGATGATTATAGCTCTTATGTGTGATGCAATAACGGCGAATCACATCAAAATAGGCATGTTAAAATGAAAATTGTAATGAAGCTGCTCACTGACGAATTCCGACATGATGCATGAGATGAACAAGTCTGTAAAATCAAAGTAGTGCGTATCTAGTGATGCAAACTGTTTGTCATTTTGAGTTGCAAATTTTGAGTTGTAATTCATACATCAGTTATGTAATATGTACTTTTAGAATATCCATATCATTATCTCCACATCATATATATATATATATATATATATATATATATATATATATATATATATATATGTGTGTGTGTGTGTGTGTTTATGTACATAATGTAAACACATATATATATATATATATATATATGTGTGTGTGTGTGTGTGTGTGTGTGTTTTTTTTTTGACATCTCTGTGCTGGTTAGAGTGCACAGGTAAGGACAGATGCTGGAGCAATATCGGTGGCCACTACTTCACTTCACTACTGCTCTTCAGTGGTTACCACTGATAGAATTGATACCCTTAAATGGAACTAAATGAAACCTATTTTTAGCATGGTGCATTAATCCCTTACATTTATGTGTGCATACGTGTTTACTGGTGTCTAGATGTGTGTTTCGGTACTTATATATTACATGTGTTTACTCTGTTGAAGGATGAGTGAGCAACCTTTGGAGAGTCTTGTATGAATGAATGTCTTGTTTGTATGACTTATGTATTATATATTTCTGCATTTACCATTATCTTAAAGTAAGTTGTTGGTTTTTTTTTTGAATTCCTCTGTAAGGTCAATGTCAATTTCTGTACCTGGACTCGAGGACCCCCTCAAAAACGAGATGGTTCATCTCAAGGGGTTATTCCTCTTCAATAAATAAATGTCACATATGAATAATGTGCCTTCTTTTATAGGTGAAAGAGTGTTATAATTTATCAAATCCATTAATAATATTCTAGATGGCTTTACTCTTTTGAAAGAAACATTACTTTGTGTATAAGAAGTCTATCCTGCAGGGCAATGACAACTTTTCCAAGAAAATAATTTCAAAACTAAATGAATTTTTCATCCATCGATCATGATCTCTATATGTCAGTAGTGGTGTGTGTGATTGGAGCAGGGTGTGGACAGAGTACAGAGGAGGTAAATTTAACCCAGGGTGATATTAATAGACTCAGTGTCGGCCATGCCTGGCTGGTACACACATGCACAGAGGCAAAGTTACACACATACACATGCACACTAAACCATGCACAAGTAGACACACAAACAGACACACACTGTCCTGGTGACGGGGGATTTTGTGTCCTTGATCGGGGTTTGGACTGGGGTGCTGGTGTCCTTATGTCCTTCATTTGGAGGTTGGTTGGGTACATCTGAAGTGCAGTGCTTTCCAAATTTAGGTAATTAGCATGCATTACAAAATATGTTACATTAGTGATGCAATCTTTACTCACATCCTTGTCTTTTCCAACGTCAAGGAAATTTTTTTCACAACCTGATTCTCTACATTTACATGAACAAACTGGATGAGCGTTGTTTTCTGTAAGGTGTTGACATGACATCCAGAGCATTTCCTTATTTGCTTTGTACTTCAGAAGACGTAATCAAAGAGATCACATTTCACAACCACAATTTAATGTGCTGCAACAGCTAGAAACAAAATGCTTTTGCATACCAGTGCAGCAGAACAGTTTATCGAACCTTTAGACAATATATAAACAGTTGTGCTCAAAATTATTCATAATATTAGTAAATATGATCAGAGAAGGCTTTGAAAATAAATCTGCATTGTTAAATTTCTTGATCTTTTATTTTAAAAATGTACAAAAATCTAACCTTCCATTAGAGAATAAGAATTAAAAATAGGGGGAAAACTCATTATGAAATAAAAGTTTTTCTCTAATACACATACCTTTTTACTCAATACTTTTTGCAACCTCCTTTTGCCAAGATAACAAAGTCTTTTCCTATAATGCCTAATGAGGTTGGAGAACACTTGACGAGATCAGCGAGCATTCCTTCATACAGAATCACTCCAGACCCTTCAGATTCCCAGCTCCATGTTGGTGCTTCTCCTCTTCAGTTCACCACACTCATTTTCTATAGAGTTCAGGCCAGATGACTTAGATGGCAATGGCAGAAGCTTGGCTTTGTGTTCAGTGACCCATTTTTGTTTAGAATTTTTTATCTGTTGGTACATGATAGAATCCATTATGTAATATATCTGAATAAGATGTTCAGGCAAAAACAACCCATTAAATATACAGTAGTATATTTAATTTTACACATGGAGTACTTTTTTATCCTTATGAGCACCAATCCCATCTTGAGTGTTTGCCATTAAAAAGCTATTTTTTTTTTCATCTGACCATAGATCGTTTGAAAAGTAACTGACACTACTGGAACTTTAAAAAGGGGGCTGGGTTCTATGAAGAAAAAAAAAATATATATATATCTCCACAGCGCTGTAGATGGTAAAGCACAGGAAGCACTGATTCACATGAACTGGTATTGTAAATAACACAATGTGATTTGACGCCATCACTGGTGAGGCCTGAAATGTGATTACAAGGGTTTTGTGAGCTTTGATTTATGAGTGGGAGAACTGGGAAATGTCAAGATGGGATTAACTGTAATTTGGAGGTGCGAAAATACTGTATTGTGTTGTGTGATTCTGTTCCATGTCGATATCCTGAGGGAACGGCAAATCCAACACAATCTTCCCCTTTGAGGAACAGGTCGCTTCATGATTTTATTGGACAACATATTCAGGAGTGGTTTTCTCTAAAACCAACTGAACTTTAATTGATTTATCGAGTTTTATGTAACTTTTACAGCTTGACTAATTAAGGTATATTTATAAAAACTTATACAAAGAGACCATTGATTTACACAGAGAATGAAGGCTGTAGTAATTAACAATAGCTGCTTAATTATTCTTGCTTAGCCTCCTAGTCATACAAAGTTGTTTATAGAAAGTAAGAGGCGGCCACATGCGCTATGAAATATGTATATAATAAGTTTTATGTAGGAGGTGATGCACATGGGAAAATATGAGATCTTTAAGAATCGCACAAGATTTATACTTAAAGAGCCATTATATGCGAGCAGAGAAAGAGAAAAGATGGACAGAGACAATGATAAATAGAGCATTTTTTTTTTGCTTATTGCAGAAAGAATGTTTCAACAGTGTTTACAATCAAAATTTCAGTATCCCAAAATTGCATTGTTATTTAGTTAGTGACTAACCTCCCACTACTATGCACATTTTCTGAATGCATGGATTACCCAGATTATGTACCTTGCAGACAGCATGACATAATGTATCCCAAAATGCAATGCGCTTGAATGGAGCTTCCATATTCAGTGTGACGAATGAAGCAGAAGTAATTTATACCATGTTTTCAACTCTTTGTGAATCAATATTAGTTTGGGTGCCTAGGCACAGTTTTTTGAAATTATTTTAATTTAATTTACTTAATATTTACTTAATATATATATTTTTGTTCACTAGATGAATTAAACATGGGTGATGGGTGTAATGGGTGATGTTATAAACTGTGTATATTGCAGTGTACAGTCTGCCAGAGTACATATTCTGACCTGTCTCCTATGGCAGTAACCATAGAAACAGTAAGTTGCTCAAACACTATCCATTACAATCAATATCTAATGGTACAGTGACAAAAGTATTGTTATTATCATGTTATTATCAGTGAATTACATGCACAAGTATTTCAATCGAAAATGATAACAAAAAAAACAAACATAATATCAGTCATTAATTATTTGACCTGCCTAGATAGTTTATAATTCGTACAGTACTTTCATTCATCAACATATTTCTATGCATTTCTGTAATACAGGTTTAGAACAGTACTAAAATCAGCAGTCACCAAGTGCAACCAATCTATAAAAAGATGTTTTGCTTTTGTTCCATGCTTTATGGAAGCAGTGAAAAGACATTATTCTTTTCCAAACATTAAAAGTTCATTTATTTTCATGCCAGCGACAGTTCTTAAGCCAATTAAATCTGTATAGGCGATACTGGAAAGCCGCCTGGTCTGTACAAGCAACTGTATGGCAGTCACGCAAGTGTTAAGTACAAAGTAAGATGAAACTAATTGGCTGGTCTGTCATGGTATATAGAAATAGACTTAAAGGCCACTGCGTTACCCATGTGTCATGTGAAATAATTCGATGATGGGTTGCTCACACTTTACACTTTTACTGCAAACTGTACATATGTGTGTGTGCAAGTCTTTTCGATTCTAACGTGTATGTTGGTGCTAATCAAATGTCAGGATACTTGTACTTTTAGAAGAAACCATGTACAGCAGTTAGATTGATTATGTTCATGTAGTTCATGGTGACCCTCTGTACCTTCAGGACCACACGCCTTAGCAGCCTGATATAATTGGAGCTTACCAGCCAGCCAGTGTGCTCCTTCTGTAATTAGAGTGTCACACCAATATGGAAAACAGTTATTATTCCTAATGGCTTTCTAGTTAGGGAAAGAGAGGGAATATGGGAACATAAACTCTGCTCCAAATTGAAATGAGCTGCCTTGTTGTGTGCAGTTTAAATAGGGAGCTTCCTGAAGACATAAACATGGAACTGCAAGTGACGGATTTGAAATGCTCTACAAGAGCATAAACTTTGCATGATCGTATTCTCCAGTTGAATTCAACTGGACTGTCATTTTAGAATCGAATGTACTTTCTATATGTGTCACTATTACTTTTGCTTATAATTAGGGTTATGAGTTTGTTCAAATGTCTTAGGTGAAGTGTAAAAATTCACCATGTAACCTGTTCCATAATATATTGGTGCTACTGATATGAATACGACATGTTGCATTTATTTTACAATCAGAACTCCTTAGAAACTGCATAAAATTACCCTGGCAACCACCCACGACAAACTTGTTTTATGAACAAATGCCATTTCAGTCTCGTAAAGCAATGTGTATATATTAAGAATGTTTATTCCAAAATTAGTACTTGATACAGAAATAACAATTTCATCATATGGATTTACTAGACAATCAAAACTTCAATCATGCTTTCTTTGATTAATAACTGATTCCAAAAAATACAATATAATTGTGCAAAGTACACTAGAATATACACTAGAAAGCAATTATACACTGACACAAAATATATAACAATTCATATCTGAAGGCATCGCACAATTCCAAGAATTCAGTGAGAGATTAAGGCCATTTGTACAGTTATTTTCCTGTCTGATTTTTTTTCTTTACTCAAAACACATAACAATAACAAAAAAACTGATGAATCTCTTGTAAAACTGTACATGCAAACATAGTGCACGTAATATTTAGATATGAATAGCATACAATATAATATTTGGATATCTTCAGTAAACAAATTTCATGTGAGTCGAGTCACAGATTTAGAAACATTTTGATGATGCTTGCCGAGCTGACATCCACTCGCTCACAAACACTCACTCACTTGCACACGCACACACACAGGTGCATACTCACAGGTGAAAGAGTTTGCCAAAGTGGCAGTTGCCGTGGCACCAGCAATGCAGAAAGAAACAGAGCTTAAGGAAAGTAAAGGAATGTTGAGAGCCAACACTCCTAAAAGAGAAAAATTATCATCAACCGACCAAGGTCAAGTGCTGCTTTTTCACACATGCATCATTCTTCAGCTATTACTCTGTGCAGTTCATGTTTACCAAAGTAAAGATGAGAACAAAGAAAGTAGTATGACTTATGACTGAATTTATGTTTATCATGTTCTTGATAAAAAAAATAATAATAAAATAAATGACTTAAGTGGTATGCTTAAATGCTGGAAAGTAGGTTTGTAGACAAATATAAATTGTGCCTACTTAAGATTTCCATTTAAAAGGAATGAGCTGAGTTGATAGTGAAAGACAAGCAGTCAAAAAAAAAAAAATATATATATATTATATTATTAAAATATTCTCAAACTTGCTTTACTTTTTTTTCTGCCAATTTGGCAATTACTTTTAAGGTGATTTTTGTGTAAAACACTGGTGTACTGTAGTAAATCACAAGTACATGTTCATACCTATGTCCTATCAATAACTGACAACCAGAAAGTATCCAATACTGTTTGTTTTAATAATAAAAAAAGATACTTTAAAAATTTTGTAATGAAATTCATACATTGGTTCAGTAGATTTGGCACAAGCATCTGAATGCTTTTTGGGGCTACTTTATGTGTAAACATCTTGTGACTATTGTACTTGTGAATATTGTATGAGTGATAAAGCAGCACAACTAGAATGAGGTTGCGAATGACGATTCTAAATTCCACTACACTAGTGTGTGAGGGAAAAAAATGAGTTGCTACATACTAGAAGATTCACATTTGCTATGTGTGAATGTTTTAGAACAAAAACATTGAGAGTACTTTGCAAAAAACAAAATCAATCAAACAAACAAACAAACAAACAAAACAACTACTAAATGAAGTGAATCATAATAAACCAAGAGTCAATATGATTCATTTCATTCATTTACTAGAAACAAACAACAATAGTCCTGTTTGAACTATTGTTCCAGTTTCTTTGACTATTTGGGTGAGGAGAGAAAAGATGAGTTTTGAAGACTTTAAAGAATCATTTTTCTGATACTATCAGCACATTTCTTAAATAAAAGGATCAAAAACACTTCTAGAAAAAAAGAAAGAAAAAAAAACCACTTAAATTAGGTGTATAATTCTGCATCTTATCATGTTTCAACACTTAAATTTTCACAATGTAATCCAAGAAGAAGTATTTCGTAATAAGTTTTGTGTTTTTGACACTATCTTTGGGCAACTCTACCAGGTAATTATCAAATATGCTGAATCTACATGTTATTGGAAAAAGATAATACAGTATCACCAAATCAACAGAAAATGACAAAACATCCATGCAATGCTTTAAAATAAGACACAAAATAATAACAATAAAAACAAGACAAAATAATAATGGTATATATGTTTTTGACCATTGGGCTCTTATTTGAGAGCAGCTGCTCAGATCTAATTGTAATGAAGCACGCCGAGTCCTATGAGGTTCTTTATACACAATGATGATCTATCATGCTTAAGTCAGAAAAAAAAGGAAAAAAAGGAAAAAAGAGAAAGTGAGTGAGAGAAAAGAGAGAATGAGAAAAGGCCAAATAACATGAACGCTGCACAACATGCATCGCATGCCTGAGCACACCATTTCCATGCAAGAAATGTGGTTTTCTGGAACGACACCAGCCCCTGCCACCTGACGTACATGGCAAAGATAATACGCTGCGAGGATTTGCCGGCAAAGTTCATGTTTAAGAGATACGCTTATAAAAGTTAGATTCAACAGTAAGAAAATCATTAACATGTAAACATTGAGTGAGAGCTCAGAGAAGAAAGAGATAAAGAGATAAGAAATGACGGAAGAAGTCTACTTCTGAAGTTATATACAACAGTCTATTTGCGACTGGTGATTTGTTAGCCTTTTCCTGGTCTGAGGAAGAGGAAGCTGCTCTGCTGTTCTGAGACAGGGTGCAACATCATCAGCTCAATATTTAGTCTGTCTTTACCTTCATACAACTTCATCCTTCTTTTCACGGTTAGCCAGAAACACGAAGTTCATTCTACAATGCGGCCCTCAGAAACAAGCTAGCCAGGCATTGAGAGACAGAGAGAGAAACTGAGAGACATCCTGACAGAGAATGTCTGTAATGGAAGTAAACCTGTTCTCAGAACCCTGTCTAACCATGTTGTCCATCTACAGCCCCCATAGTGCAAAGAGAAAGGGACAGAAAGAGCTGAGAGCTGAGGAAAACTTCATCTCACTGAGTGATTGAGAAAGCAATACTGAGATACTGCAAGGCTCACTCCTGGGGCCATTTTAGATCTGAGTTTGCAGTGGGTGTCCTGGGGGGGTGTACGGAGGGGGAGTGGGAGACGGCTTGATTCCTCTGGTCTTCATATAGGATAGGAACTGGTCTGGGATCTCAGCAAGAACGTCTTTGGCCAGGCGGGCCATGCTGAGGATGTGATTCCCAGTGCGATCAATGTAGTCTCTGAATGGAACAAACTGCAAAAGAAAAAAAAAGAATATTTCATATTTATTTATTTTTTAATTTTGAAGAAATATGACTCTTCATCTTTAAGTTCCTTTGTTCAGGCTTGGAACAACATGAAGGTTAGTAAATTATGGAAATGTCCATTTTGGGGTGAACTAATCTTTTAAGAAAAAGAAAAATAACTTGATAGCAACCTGCTATCAACTTGAATGGTAATTATAATTAACAAATTAGATTTTATATATATATATATATATATATATATATATATATATATATATATATATATATATATATATATATATATATATAGTTTGTTAATTAATAATCTAGTTTGTTAATTAATTACTGTTTTAAATTATCGGCCCAGTCTCACAACGTTATTACATAGGTTTGAGTGATTGCAGTTAGGAATGTACAAATATAATGTGTTTACATTCTTAATTCAACAATATATTAGTTGGTATGCTAAAAGTATTTATAATAACAAAATCAAATATCGTAACAACACAAATCAACACCCATGACAAAAGTAAAATAATAATAATAATTATTATTATTGTTATAATACAATATTACATATCATTACATATATGATTTTGGCGGAACATGTAAAAACAGACCAAATTTGAGGAATGTTACAAAATACAATTTAACTTCAGTGTAAAGTAGATTTTATGGTATAAACACACTCTTTATGTTGACTTTCATCAGGTGAAAATAATCTGAAGCAGGTCTCACATTCATCTGCATTCCTGTGAGAATTTGTGAAGCTGAAAAGAGCAATTAAACTAAAATGAGGGCAGAGGCAACAAATGCTCAGCATGCCAATCAACTCAAACACCTTTGAGACTGAGAGCCAAATTATCCTAAGAGATATGGCTGCTTCTGAGAGCACTACACAGCCATTTAGTTTTTAAGTACATGTTGGCCACTGGGAAGCCAGATCCACTGGAATCTGTGTGTATGTGAAGGCAAAGCTAACTGGACAAGCCTCCCTAGCCACCTATGATAGCCGTTCATGCACACTGCCTGTTAACATGCTTACTAACAAGCGTGGGGCGACCTACACATAATGATGACTACCTTGCCAAGAACTTTAAGAAAAGCGGAGCACAGAGGAGCACAGAATGCATAAAAAAATGACATTTTGAGAAAGACTGAGAGAGCTCTGTTCTTATTTGCAATAAAGCAAGCAGAGTTAGGTCAGAACTCAGAATGCTAATATAAATGTGAGATTCATGATAGTAATAGGCTATAATGGGCATAATTTGCATGGTTTTATAAACTGGAAATTCAATAACTTATATGGTGTATGTTTTAAGACCTGGATAAGTTTCAAAGCAAAATTTTAGCATCAGCATTTTACCATATCTTGAGGCTCGTTTACGCCAACACTTTAGCATCCACACCAACACACAATAAGGTTCTGTGTTTATTATAATAATCTAAATAAACTTTTTCTGCATTGTCTCAATTCATTTCAGTAATATTCAATACCATTTAAAAATGTCTCGGTTACATATGGTAACCCTCGTTCGCTGAAGGAGGGAATGGAGACGTCACGTCGTTGACCGACAAACTGGGATCTCGCTTCGAGACCAATCTACTCTGAGTGTAAACTAAACGAGCCGATGCACATTGACATGCAATTATTGCATCCATCTGCAGCTGATCACAGCATGAGCATAAAGAGGCAGTTGCAGTTGCAATGCATACCAGGTTTTCGCTGAGTAGCCGAGCCAGTGACCGGGCTGCTCAGTGGTGGTACAGCAGCCGTGGCAACGGGACATGACTCCTCTGTTTCCTCCTTCAGGGAATGAGGGTTACCATACGTAACCAAGACGTTCCCTTTCAGTCGGTCACTCTCGACATCACGTTGGTGACCGACGAATTGGCATTCCCTACCAAAGTGCCATGGATGCTGGCCCTTCCAATGCCCTTTGCATGCCACCTGCACCCCCTTTTTGGTGTAGGCTGGGGCTATCAACAAGAAGACCACTCACCGTTTTTGTAGCACTACCTGCTCAGTGAGATTGGATAACACTGGGAAAACATACCCGTTTTACTTGAAACAGGGACGTTGTGGTAGCCCCATCCTTCCCGAAGGAGGTCTCGGGAGCAAATACGCATATGAACATCTGTTCAGGTGCATATGGAAATTTGGAGGGGATTGTAAACCTCTCGGAAATGACAGAAGTCTGCCGGGGAAACACAGGCTCTGAGGCTATACCGTGGACTTTACACATATGGGATCCACTTAGGTATCACATATGGAACCCAGCCCTCTACCTGTTCTCAAGTATTCAGTGATTGAGGGCATGGCACTGGAGCTTCTGCTGCGTCCTGCTGCCGAGGAGATGGAAGAGCTCGACAGGGTCCACAGTACGGACACTCTAGAGTAGTTTTAGCACACCGACACTAACCGTGGCCTCTCAGTGCCACTATCTGTTTGAGGTGAGAACACAGGAGGATACAGGCTCCACACGAAGGCTATAGAATCTATTAAACATTGGGGGTTGCCCAGCCCGCAGCTCTACAAATATCTGTCAGTGAGGCGCCACGAGCCAGCGCCCAGGAGGATGCAACACTCCTAGTAGAGTGAGCTCGCAACCTGAGCGGGCAGGGCACACCCTGTGGCACATAGCTGGGCCGGGGCCACAGGATTACCTGTGTGTCAGCCGGCCCAAACTCTAGGCACGAATCGTCGACCGAAAATGCATGCAGGTCCCCTACCATCTTTATAGAGGCCAGTGCAAGCAGAGTTTTCAATGAAAGAAACTTCAGCTTGCCTGAGTGCAAAGGCTCAAAAGGGCCCTGCTGTAGTGTTTTAAGCACTAGAGACAGGTCCCAAGAGGGTATGGAAGGGGGCCGGGGATTTAACCTTCTGATGACCAGGTCATACTTACCTACCGACTTCCCTTCCATGGGGTCATAGTTAGCAGCGATCACTGCAACATAGACTTTCAGGGTGGAGGGAGACAGCCTTTGCTCCAGCCCTTGCTGCAAAAAGGAAAGCATGACCCTGATCGGGCATCTCTGGGGTCTTCTCGATGAGAAGAACACTACTTGACAAACAGGTTCCACTTCAAGGCGTTAGCGTGTCTCGTAGACGGTGCTCTTGCCGAAGTGATGGTGTCCACTACCTCTTGGAGTAAGTCACAAAGAACCTCCGCGTCCCGTCCAGGGACCAAGCATGAAGTTTCCAGAGGGTGCCACAGGCTTTGAGTCAGTAGATCCTTCCTTAGAGGAATCCGCCAGGGAGGGGCTGTCGCAAGGAGCACTAGTTTGGGAAACCAGGTCCGAGTGGGCCAATACAGCGCCACAAGCAAGACCTGCTCCTCGTCCTCCCTGACCTTGCACAGCATCTGTGCGAGAAGGCTTACTGGGGCAAATGCATTCTAGAACAACTGGCAGTGAGAGGTCTCTGGAGAGGCAAACAGGTCTAAATGAACGGCTCCAAAACGTCTCCAAATCATCTGGACTGTCCGGGGATGGAGTCGCCACTCTCCTGGGAGCGTAGCTCGAGACAGCTCGTTGGCTGTATGGTTGAGCAGGCCCGGAATGTAAATGGCATGAAGTGAAGTGGCGGGCGAGTTCCAACATGTGACGGGAGCGCAGACCAGCCTTTGAGAAGGTTCAAGGCACACTGTTAACAACTCTAGGCAATTGATATGCCAGTGAAGATGGGGGCCCGTCCATACCCCCGACACTGTGTGCCCGTTGTACGTGGCCTCCCAGCCGGTGACCGGGTTACAGGGGCACTCCTGCCCAGAGAAACGTAAGATCTGACCATGGGGTGAAGGTTTGGCGACAGGCCGGTGTAACTTGGACCGCGCTGCCATGCCCACTTCGGGATTTGGCCATGAAGCCATTGCTGAAGCTGTGACATATGCAATAGTGCTAGCGGTGTAAGTGCCACTGCAGCTGCCATATTCCGTGAGCTGGTGAGCTCCTCATGCTCCTTCGGGGAGAAAGGCACCTAGGTGGGTCACTGAGAACCAGCGTGAGCCACCCTGAGAAACCAATCGGAGATTTCCACTCACACCTTACCCTCTCGGCGGCCCGGGAAAGCATTGCCGACATCTCTGGAACTGATTCAGGCCTTGCCACCGCCCCGGAGGGTGGCAGCACAGCCAGATCTACCTCTCCAGAGAGCTCTCGCACCGATGCAGTGATCAACATCTGTTCACTGGGAGGAGCCCCAAAGGATACCACTGGTATGCTCTTTGAAGAGGGCGTTCCTTTGGCGGCTCAACTGGTTGTGAAGCGCTAGATGAGTGATGGTCCCCCGAGGGGTTGGTTCCCTGAGGTGTTTGCCACCACTGTAATCCTCAAACCACCCGCGCTACTGCTGGAAATAGCCCTCGCCTGGCAGCCGCCAGGGCGAGCACTAGATTTTGGCAGAGGCAATGGAGCCCCGCCCCCATTTTTCCTAGGAAACGGAGCCTGGCCCACAGCTCCGAGATGGTCATCTTCCCACAATGGGAACATGACTCAGCCATGAACACCACCTCAGCATGTTTAATGCCCAGACACGTGAGGCAGCGGTAATGACCATCACCAGGTAACAACGGCATCCAGAAACGCATGGGTGAAATGGCATCTTTAAAAGGATGATCCATCGTCTTTACAAAGACTCACACGTGTAAGCTCTTTTAGAGAAATTGCTCTTTTAGGGAAATGCTCTTTTAGTGCTGAGGCGCACAAGGGGGTAGTGCAGCCTGAAGTGTGCAACCCCCTCGACACAAGAACGACCACCGCTGAAGCGCCATACCGCCAACACCAGAAGCTTCCAAGAGCACATTGAACTCGTAGCTCACTTGAGAGACTTGGATGCAGCAGAACGATGTTGTTGCTCGGCTCCGAAGCAAAAAGCTGGTATTCATTGCACCTGCTGCCTCTTTATGCTCATGCTGTAATGAGCTGCAGCTGGATGCAATAATTGCATGCCAATGTGCATTGGCTTGTTTAGTTTACACTCAAAGTAGATTGGTCTCTCGAATCAAGATCCCAATGCGTCGGTCACTGACATGACGTCGAGAGTGACCGACTGAAAAAGAATCTGGGATTAGTATGGTTACTTTTAAAACAAATTCATATTTTTATTCAGTAAGTATGTTTGCTATGTATTAAATTTATAAAAAAATGCCAGTAAAGACTTTTATCACGTTACAAAATATTTCTGTTTCCTATAAATGCTGTTCTTTTGTTGTAATGCTATACTTTCAAGCTTACAGACTGTAATTCATAAAGTTCTTATTGTGCTGCATCTATCTGCTGTTTTTGACACTGTCAATCATCAGATCCTCCTGTCTGCCCTCTGTCTATCCTCAGTGATGCATCACTGGGCATCACAGGGATTCCACTTCGATGGCTTCAATCCTATCTCACTGGTAGGTTTTCAGGGTGGCCTGGGGAGGGGCGTTATCCAAAGTACATCAACTGGTTACTAGGGTTCCTCAGGGATCAGTTCTTTGACCCCTCCTCTTCTCCATATACACTACATCACTGGTCCCATCATACAGGCACATGGCTTCTTCTACCATTGCTATTCTGATGACACACAGCTCTATCTCTCATTTCAACCAGATGATCCAACGGTAGCTGCACGGATCTCAGGCTGCCTGGCAGACATCCCGGCATGGATGAAAGAATATCACCTACAGCTTAACCTGGCAAAGACTGAGATTCTTGTCTTTCCTGCCACCCCAACTCGACAGCATAGTTTCACCATCCAGCTAGGTTCTTTCACAATTACCCCATCTGTCAGAAATCTTGGTGTAATCTTTGATAACCAGCTGACCTTCAAAGACCACATTGTAAAGACTGCTCGATCTTGCAAGTTTGCACTGCACAACATCAGAAAGATAAGGCCTTTTCTAACAGAGCATGCTGCACAACTTCTTGTCCAGGCCCTTGTCATTTCTAGGCTGGACTTCCATCAAGCAGTATCAAACCTCTACAATTGATTCAGAATGTAGCGGCACGACTGGTCTTCAACAAGTCCAAAAGAGCCCAAGAAGTCTGAGATCTGCTAGTGAGCGACACATCATGGTACCTTCACAGAGAGGTTCAAAATCACTTTCCAGAAAATTCTTGTTCACCATTCCTGGCTGGTTGAATCATCTTCCCACCCCTATCCGGAATGCTGAATCCCTGGCAATTTTCAAGTGATAGCTGAAAACTCATCTCTTTCAACACTACTTGACTTCGTCCAAAATTATTATTATTATAAAAAAATAAAAAAAACTTTGTCTGTCTCTTTATTTATTCCTTCTCTTTCTAGCTTGTACTTATTTGAACAATGCCTAAAACTTGGTATCATGAGCACTTCCTGTGTCTGTTTGCCTCTTTAAGAAGAATTGCTTTGTGCATTCCCAAATTGTAAGTCTCTTTGGATAAAAGCGTCTGCAAAATGACTAAATGTAAATGTCATAAACAGAACAAAATCATAGGCTGGTTAATTTCATCACTTTTTATGTTTATCATGTGTTTTAATGCTCTAGACTGCTGTAATTTTATTGTGCAAGTATTTACGAGATCATACAAACTGATTATAAGTTATATTATAAAGCATTTCAAACACATTATAATGTGTTAAGGATACCATTGTATATATAATACATTACAAAGCATTACATATACAGACGCCACAGAAAGTGTAAACGAGTAGAGAAATGCTTGTTAAATTACATGAACACTGTCACAAATTTTTGTAGCTTGATTCAAAAAGTACATTTTTGAAACTTTTTGGTAATTAGTGTGCCATTAAAACAAATTACTCCACAATAAATTATTGTACATTTACTTACAAACACATGTAACTTGCAAGATATCCATAATCTCTATAGTTGTCTCTGTATTAGTGATGAAGGATAAATACTTTAGCTGTGTTATTATACCTGTACGATGTCTCTCTCAGCGTTTCTGCCCCTCGATGAGATTCTGACTTCATCACCATCCAGCTCGATCATGGCTGAGGACACACAACAGATAAGAAACACACATAACCGGAGATATGAAAACATGAGTAAGTTTAGCATTTGAGTGACTACAATTGTGTGTTTTGAGCATTTTACACTCATTTAATTATTCCTAAACCCATCGGCATTACTGTCAGTGCAACGGGGAAATGGCATGCTCATTTACTCTGCAGTAGTACATAATTTTTTTATCCGCTCAAATTAAAGGCCTGAGCATCACTATAAAACTCACATGTACGGTGTGAAGGGGATGTGTTGTGCAGATAAAATGACTTTTAAAATGGGTTTATTACAAAAAAATATATAAGCAATATGAAATCTATAAGAGCAAAATAACTAAATAAATAACTCTTCTTACCATCAAACTCGGCTGGTCCAACTCCAACAATAATAATTGACATGGGAAGACATGCAGCCTGGAATGAGGAAAAAAGAAAACTATGTCATCAAATTGACCACCATGTCATTTATTTTATTTTTTTGTTTGTCTAATCGAAAACAACAACAACAACAACAACATGGTTTTTAGTTTAAACTTGTTTTGTCTAAAAGCAAATAACACTCCCCACAGCAATAGAATAGAATAGAATATTTTTTTCTTCTTTCAGTTCTTCTCATAGTATTGCTAATTTAGCTTTTGTTTATGGTGAAATAACATTAGTATATTTGTACTAATGTTTTGGTAAATACATTAGACATATATTTACATATAAAATATATTTATTTTTATTTTTTCACATTTTAATTAGTAATGTAAATAATAATATATTAAATAGTAATATGTTTATATATGTATTTATATTTATAATATAATATATTTAAAACCACACAAATAAGTGCATTTGTTCTTTATTTTTAACTTCATCAAAATAAATATTTATGGTCCACACAGTTCTCAAAAATAAATCCAAAAAGGGTTTACAAACTAATGCCTTGAATTAATTTCCAAGAACCATTTTTGTCCCTATTATGTCATAGATAAGAATTTTAAATGTAATTAGTGGACAATTCCTTTAGGTTTTTATAATGTCACAGGATAAACATTTTATGATCCATGAAGCAAAGACCCACTACAAAGTTGATTTAAGTTGATTATTGACTATTGAGTTAATCTATTTTACAGATGGTTATATAGCTAAAATCTACATGAACATTCAATGTAGTTTAGTAGACAGGACACCTACGTTAACAATGGACTCCTTTGTCTGGGCCATATCTGATATCACTCCATCTGTGATGATGAGGAGGATGAAGTACTGTGATCCGTCCTTTATTGAGGCAGCGTATCTGCATGAGAGAGTACATTGTTACATTCATTAAACATCTCATTACTGGAGGATATACAGCCAAAGCCTCTGGATTGTGACATAATTTCACTGTATTACTACACTGTCTGGATTCCTAATTATTTTCATCAGCTTATGAGGTAAATAAAATACCCTGAGGCATTAATAACTTTGGAGACACAAGCAAATAAATTCTGCACAGTTCATTTATCTGTGGTTGTTACAAACCATTCCTACAATACAAATAAAGCCAATTAAAAGTGTAATTATTATCTGAATGCATCATAGATATTTCAGTCTCTTTTCCACCCACACATTCTACCAAAGGGTGTAGTTGTTCAGAGCACTGATACTTGACACCCTTTACTAGCCTCCTTCAACTCATTGTGATTTGTGCTTCAAGCTGATCTGTGGTGAAATATCCACTACAGACCTCTGGGTAAGGAGAAGGGATGAAATGGTCTCGGTATATGTTTACCAGCCTCTGCTTCCTCAGATTGGCTTAGGTGGATTAAAGCTTTGAAAACCTAATGTTCCATTGAGGATTTCGAAGATGCTGTACACAGTAATGCTCAAAACGTTTCTTCCCTTGTCACTGAAAATGTTCAAATTTGAAAATTCACTTGTGGACACAATGGCATTTCGTGAATTGGGCAACTATGGCTCATTGTAAAGACACACAACCGGAAACTACCGAGCTGAATTACTTCAAACTGAATATATGTCATAAAGCTCAATACAAGCTGTTCATTATTATCAAAGCTCCAGAAGTAGACTACATCAAAAACACAATATTGCTGTTATGGTGTAACATTAATATGTCATTAACAATTGATATGTATTTTCCCCATTCGCTTATGCTGTCACAAAGACTTAAACTATTTTGATCAGTCTTTAGAAATCATGTAGAACAGAACAAAACAATTATAATGTAAATTAGATCCATTGACATTAAATATGCCAATTAAAATAATCTTTTTAAACACATTAATTTAATAAGATAGTAACCATACAACCAATACATTACTGAATTAATTAATAAATTATAATTATACTTTATTTTACAGTTTCCTTGTAACACTGTAATTATAAATTTAAGTACTGAGTGATAATCGTTAACTACATGTACTTGCTAATTGGTTAGGGTTAGGATGAGGGTTTAGTTTAGGGTTAATTGCATGTAATTATGCATAATTTATTGTTATTAAGATGGTCTGCATTTCAAATCTCAATTGAATAATTGTATATTTGAATATTTATAGAAGCCTATGAATACAAAAGGCTAGATCAGACTGCCTCAGTAAACAGCAAAAACCAACAGCTGTAATGTGTTGGAAAGGAAACTTTGACATAATCTGATTTTATTGTGAACTGTTGTCATTGCTAGAATGTGCAAGGCCTCCACTATTTTGGTGGAGTCAATTACATATATATAAATGTTTTAATTGTTTATATTCTTAAAATGCATTAGCTTCTTGTCGAGACACCAGTTCACATTTACAGCTGAATGTTTGCTGCGTAAAAATATGCGTTGATATTAAATACGGCACAGTAAGGTCCACAGACTTTCTACAGATACCCCTTAGCGTGCCGTGACTTTTCTGGAGGCTCATTGTGATGAATGATGGAAAATCACCTAAAAGGAGGCAATGCCTCTGTCGCGCTATAATTGGATATAACTGGTTATGATTGGATGTGATTGGTTTCTGAGATAAATCGTGCCTCTTGTTTTCGTGCAAGCTCTCGGTCTGAATGAAGAAAATGGTGTTATTGACTAATTATAAAGTAAAAACTCTTCAACTTAGATACCACTACAGTACTTTGTGTCACATCAAAATAAAACTTTAAATTGTCTGAAAACGTGATGACTGCATCAGTTTTTAGTGAGCATTCAGCCTTGACTTTTCATGAAATGAAAGATATTTCTTTGTGTCTGTGGTATTGTTTACAGAGCTTTAATGACGATGACCTGAAAATAAGTTGACTATTAAAAAGAACAGCTGAACATCAGTTAACAAATAAAAAAAATATTGGTAACATTTTACACTAAGGTGTCATTTAATGAGTTAACTAACATTAGTTAATATAAATACAGTTGTTCATTGTTAGTTCATGTTAGTTCACAGTGCATAAACTAATGTTAACAAACACAAATGTATTATTAAAATCAAAAGTTAACAATGCATTAAATATGATTAATAAATGCTGTAGAAGTAGGCTATTGTTTATTTTTAGTTCATGTTAACTAAAGTAGTTGATGTAAAGTAGTAATGAAACTGTCACGTTTCGCTACGGACACGGAGCAAGGAGCGAGGAGACCAGGAGTACACTACCAAGGAATTTATTCATATGGCAGGGAATCACACGTAGCACAGAGATGACATCAACAATACTAGGCAAAGAAACAGGGAACTGAATACTCTTTATATACACAGACAATAGGGACTACCAACTAGACACTCCTGGATTTAATCAAAACAAACGGGAAACACCTGGAATGAAATCAATTAACGGGAGAAACTAAATGCACAAATGAGCTAATTGGGAACAAAACACAACCAAAACTAGGAACAGAGTCTGACATAACGCCCCCCTCCAGAATTTGTGTCCTCATGCCTTGGGGGAAAAACTAACCAGGGAATCAGGAGCCCTGCCTGCCTGAGTAAAAAGTGTATGTGTATGTGTCTGTTGGTACTCTTGTCCATTACACAGATTAACATACAAACAAATAAAAAATATTTATCCACACTTTATGGACTTAATATTAAATATATAAAGATGTTTTTAAATAAACAAGATATGTGAGATATTTTTTAATAAATAAATACACAAAAACAGACAGACAAACAATAAATTCGATTACCAAAAAACACATAAACAGTATAAGCCTCATCTCTTTTAAAGTGGGACTTCACCCAAAACATTTTGTCTCCTTCACTATATACAAATAAGGTTGTTAATCTATTATGAATAAACATTAGTATACAGTGAAAGACTGTATATTTACTAACCTAGATTAATATATGTTGTTCACTGTTAGTTCATGATACTTAATGGATCAACTAACATTAGCGAATTGAACCTTTTTGCCAACTGATACCTTTTTTGGGGTTTGAATCAGTACGTTAACCTTGTTGGTGTTTGTTGGTGCAGTGTGAAGGCCTTTCCACAGTGAGCACGAAAAAGTGAAACGAATATTGGACGCAATGACGCACTGGAATAAAACAATAGATTTCTATTGATGATTCCACATAGACCGCAAACATTCGCGTACCCGAAAACGCGAATGTATTTTTCGAACAAGTCCGACAAATCTTTTCTGTTTCGCAAAGCGAAAACACAGGCTATCCAATAAGATTTGAGCTAGGATCACCTGATTGGAGCAAGTGGGTGTTTAAAGTGGGTATGCAAATACATTAATAATTACATACATTTTCAAGTGTAGCTTGATGCTATTTATACTTTTAATTATATTTGAGGCTGTAGCCTATTCTTGTAAGCAATATAGATAGTTTGTGTTTCTGGTGTAGAAACTTGTTTATCTTAATTTAATGTTGTATATTGAGCAGCAGCGTTAAATCCAATGTATTTTTCGAACAAGTCCGACAAATCTTTTTTGGTCGACATCCCCTAGCATGCAGGCGTGAATTAGCAGAAGGTGAACAATCGTTTCGCATTCGGTGTGAAAGCACCGTTCAGTGTGGAAAGGCCTTGAGGATTATAGTTATATTTTCCACTTTTCTAAATACAACTTTAAAATTTTTTACGTATTGCCATTTGTTGCCGCAGTGTTCAGGCTTATAACGTTTAAGATTTTGCAAACACATAAAAATACGTGTTTTTAGTCTTTAATTCTTGAGTTTTAAATTTTTCAATTTCTCCAGTAACAAAAATGTGCACAGTAGAAAATCCATGCAAACAGCACATTAGCTCTGAAAGAGCAATATAAAAGCAGTTTATTATTAAACTGTGTGGGCGCGACTTATAGAAAATACACACAGAGAGATTAGAGAGGTGCAGTGTGACAGTTGTGTCGTCAGTGCTGATGAGTGGACACTGCAGTGACTGTGAACATAGGGGTGATAATGACTTGATGATCTGTCCTTTAGTTCCCATCCTCAGAAAATCCATTAAATGGATGTATAATTAGATACACAGTGTGAGGATGTGCCAGACTGTTGGCTCCCTTTAAACCATTAATGTGGATTTAACATGGGATTTGTGAGAATAGTGGTGCAATAACAAAACATGAGTTTTAGAAACTTATTCAAATGCAAAAACAACTGCCATAAGTTGCAGTATAAACAAGAGCCAATATATTAATATCATAACACCTGTATAAAAGTGTTGAGGCTTTCTTAGCAGATCACAGGGATAGGCCTATACCAGGTAACATGCACACAGCCACTTAGATTAATCAACTGATATTCAGTTACTAAATATCCGAAGGAATAATTTTGGCTGCAATATAGCGCAACAGCGATTGTTCAATATTTTATCAGCCTTGTTTCCAGTTATTGAACTTTATTTAAATTTAAAAGTTCAATTTAAGTTATTATTAAACTTTTTTGAATACTAATGAACACATAATCACTGACTTCACCATTATTGTCACTTCATTTTGTTGGAGAGATTTTAAATTGCATTTGTCAGTTAGCTAATTAAATTAACAAATAAAATAAAGTTTAAATTTAACTAAATGGAAAAGTAATGCAATTTCAAACTCCTGAGGGTCTTAATTTCTGGTAATTCCTACATTATCTTATTAACAAGATCGTATTGAGTTTAATTTTATTTTTATGGAGATGTTATTGAGTTTCATTTTTATGATTAATACTCTAAAATAAAAATAACACAATATCCAGGGCACCAAGACACTGTCTATTATCCTCATCAATAGATTCTAAATGTCCCTGAGCTTGTAAGAGTATGTCTATTATTAGTATCTATCTGTCTGTTAAACTATTTTGCATTTTAATATTAGATTTTGTCAAGCCAACATAAAAAAAATTCAATGTAGATTAGATTCTTACCTTCCTTATATTGATTTAATTTTTAGAAAGGTCTATAAGGTCTTTATCACATGTAACATCAACAACAAAAAAGTTACTGTACATGGCAAAGGTCAAATTAAATGAGGAAGAGTGTTGTGGGAATTAAACCGACAATCCCAGACAGGGCTCGACATTAACCTGATTTACAAGTAACCTGATTTAAACGTCAGTAATAAACAATAACAAGGGCAGCACATAAACTCAGTGGAGAATGATTCAGATTTTTTTACTTTCAGTGTAAACAGTGACTGATAATGGATAATGTATTAACAGTATCAATGTTGAGGCTTGCACAGCCTGTCTGACTTGCAGAGGAATCAAAACTAATAGGCGCATCAGCACAAAGAAACAAACACAGGTTACTGCGGTAGAAAAAAAGATAACTATTTTATATAATATATGATATAGATAAGCAACATTACAAGACCAAGAGTGATGTTTTCCCGACTATCAGCACAATTGCAAATGTGACATTGATTTCATACAACAGTAGTTCAATAAACAAGTAGTAAATAATCTGAATTACATTTTAGACGTTATTAACTGTTTTTGCTCCATTTCACTAACAAAACAGTTCTATGCAAAGCCACAGAAGAACAGTCACACATCTCTGAGCAACACACAACAGTGTTTTGTTACTGAATGAGTCAAGTGAGTCAACCAGTGCATTCCAAATGGGATATATCACCCTCCAAACGTCACTTTGGAGTGAAAACAATCATGACTGCCATATTGAAGGGTTGTTACAAACTAAAGTGCTCAAAACTGGCCTTGGTGCGATAAACCAAAAATAAATAAATAAACTAAGGTTAAATAAAAGGCGCAGCTTGCACAATCTACTCATCACATGGTATTCTGTCATTACTTATAAGTTGTATAACATTTTGTTTGTTTGTTTTATTTTTGCATTTTCACACCAAACAAAACAAGAGTGTTTCTTACAGGCAAAATTTTGATTCTCTAAGGAAAGAGCTAACATTGCACTGAGCAGTAAATGACAGGCCAATTTGTTTTACACTGTAGCATTACTATATGTGGATGCTGAAATGCGCTTAGACACTCCAGATAATGATTCCAATCTTTTATTGCTGCTGCTAGAGATGTAGACCTCAGGCTCTCACAGCCCCAAGCTGTTAAGAGTGTCCTTAAGATATTTTATTCTGATCTTCAACAGTGTAAAATGGTAAGTACAGTATCTCTAAACAGTTTAGAGCTTATCCTGATTTTACAGAAAATAAATGTATTAATATTTCTACAAATATTTTTTATTCCACCTCTCTGTTCAGCTTCTGATAATTTGTACAGCACAAATTTATTGATTTCTAAAATAATTTGAATTTTTTTAAATACAAATCGGTGTTACAATTCCCTAAGTTTTCCAATGTACATATTTTTTTTTTGCATGAGCTTATTAAGAACAGCTTTGATTTTTTTTTTTTTCCAATTAGATTCTGGGCAGAAAAGTATCAAAACTGTATTATAAAACAACAACAATAATAATAAAAACTGTAAAAAGTGATTAACTGCAATTGTTGCATTAAAGATTATTAGATTCTGGGCAGAAAAGTATCAAAAATGTATTATAAAACAACAACAGCAATAATAATAAAAACTGTAAAAAGTGAATAACTGCAATTGTTGCATTAAAGATATATATATATATATATCTGGGCATAATAAGTATATAAATATATTTTTTTTAAAACTAACAATTTAACTTTTACCTGATTAAAACATTTTTGGTATTGCATTTAGTTTGGTTTGGTTATTTTGTTTAACTTTTAACTGTTTATAACTTAAATTTAAATTTTACCTGATTTTAAATTTTTTAAATTTAAATTTAAATTTAAATTTAAATTTAAATTAATTTAATTAACCTGATTAAAACATTTTTGGTATAACAATGCATTTAGTTTGATTCAGTGATTTTGAATAACATTGTATCCAGTGTTTATTAAATGAATTAAATTAAATATTGAATTAAATCAACTAAATTACTGTCTTTCTGCTAAACCTTTTAGAACAGCATTTATTGTGAATAGTGTTTATAAAACAGATTTTAATTAAAAAATGTTCTCTTCAAGTGAATGCATTTAACATTACTCTAATAACAAGTAGAAAAAAATAGACAAGATATATACAAAGTGAATATTTACCAGATAATATTTTCTTTTGGTTTTAGTACAATGACACTATAAATTCTAATTAATCAGTTTTGAAAAGAGTATGTTGTCTTTTTTTCACACAGTAAAATGAGTCTTCATACATTAAAATACTCTATATTGACCTTTATATTTTAGGAAAGGTCTTGAAGATAATTATCATATTTGGGAGTTCGTGGCAAGTTTAAAAACCCAGGATTTAGGGCTTCATCCATGGGAATGACATAAAATGTTAACCACCGTCTTATATTTTCCATCAGAGATCTTTCATGTATGCCTATAGGGTACAAAAGAATTCTGTGTGTGTAAAACACATCTAATTTTAGGGCCACTGTGTCAAATTCATAGTGGCCATTTAATGTTTTTCCTCACATCACTTGATGGATGATACAGACCTGGGATGGGGATCTTATTTGGGGCAGCATGTAATCTAATCTTATAGTCTCATCTCTACAAGTCTAGTTCCACAGCTCATTCAAAGTGATTTAAAGGTCATAAATTGTGCCTCAGAGGCCATTTTGGATTTGATTATCTCTGTGTAACTGTCACACACTTTGTTTGTATGTTGCACCTGGGTGATAATGCACGGATTGAGAATGATGGCTGTTGCCAATCTCTAAAAATGTGGAAAATCTGCATTGTTTGCTGAATGATATTGTACCTCTCAATCAATGCAAGCTTGACGTCTTAAGTAATAGAAGATTCACCATTGTACTAGCTTTTCTAGCCATCTCTTAACATTTTCTAGTCATTTTTATTACAGTCGGTAGTCAAAGTAACTTTTTTGAATAGCAAAATGGCTGCAATAGGCATCTCAACTTCCTTTGATATGAAAAGACAGATGACATATGGCCATGAAAGTACATGAAAAAAGAAGGACCAATATGTTGTCATGGACAACAGTGAAATATTTAGTGTAACAGTCAATATACTAAAAAAAAATCACCACACAGCCAATACATTTAATCTACTTCCATAATCTAAACTACTGGACTACAGAAAAAGTCTGCAATGCTGTGCAGAAATGTGAATGTAAACACTTTAATCTATGCAAGTCTGATTTTGTGTATCATTTGTGTTATGAAATATGTCAGATTGCAATTTTAAAGTATGTTCTGCTTTCTTACCATTGCCACAAGACATAAATTAGTGTAAAATGTCTTCTTCATTTGTCTCTTTCAAAAATATAGCTGAGCATGTTTAGCATTCCATAAAAAAATTGAATTGCCAATTTCAAATTGCCAAATTTTGATTTCATGGTTATTTTAAACATTGAATTTGTTACCACAATAGTAATGCATGTATGCATGTACAAAAGGACAACACACTTGCAAATGATATGTGTAGCTGTGTGCGCATGCACATTATGTCTCTGGTTCTAAAATGTTCTGAACATTACCTGGCTACATGGTTAATGACAGGCGAGAAGTTGGTAGGTCCATAGAGCGTGACGGACTTTAGACTCTGGTAATAAGCCTCCATGACTCCATCAATGCCATTGCAATATGGATTCTGAGGGTTTCCATTCTGTAGGAAGACAGGAAATTTTTTTAAAAAATAATGTGAAATCAAATAATCAAACAGACAGGGCCTCACGGTTTAACATCTGGTGGAGAGAGATAACTCACAGTGGAAAGTCCACATTTTAAAGACATAAATAGATGCTTACATTCTTTGAATAAAATGCAAGTTCCACTTTTAGGGTTGCCAGGGCATTATGTGGTTGCTATGAAGTGTTCTAACTGATTTTTCAATTTGGTTGGCAGTATTTTTGGGTGGTTGCCAGAACATTGCTATGTGGTTGTTATAATGGTCCCTTGTTTGTATTTTTTTTTTGCGATGCCATGCAAGTGCTCTGGGTGGTTGCTAGGGTGGTATGTGTTGTTATGCAATTGCTAAGGTGTTCAGGTTTTTATACACTGCAGTTGCTAGGGTGTCATGGGTGGTTGCTAACTGGTTCCTTTCTAGCTCAAGTCAAAAATACCCACCCCTAGTCTCATCATTCGCAAGGTAAAAACTTTAAACAATGTCTAGTTTTGCTGACTTCACAAAAGCATTCACTTCGCTCTCTCTAAAACACAAACATCCAGCTCTTGTGTCATTCCTGTTTGTATCTTGCAATCTGAGAACATGGAATTAAAAAAGTACAAGAGATGTTTTGGACTTTTGAAGTATAAAAAAAGGTTTATATTTCCAAAGAGTTTTCTAGTAAATGTAGGACTCTGTCAAGTGCCTATCTCTAAAAACCTGTTCTGAAATTGAAAGCTTTGTGTATTGTTCTGACTGGAGACTAACACAACCGAAGAGAACATTCAGAAACAGACTTGTGTCCTCAAAAACTGGATATCCTGTGACTACAGCATAAAGCTATCTCTGCAGGGCAGGTGTTTTAAAAACTGCTTACCAGGGCAAACTCATGGGATATTCTCCCATCAGGAGGCAGTTTGGCTCCGAAGCCCAGTGCGGGGAACATCTTGTCGCTGTCATAGTCCTGTATGATCTCCCCCACGGCTTTGAGTGCCATGGCGTAGGCGTTGAGCTGATAGGGATTCATGTAATGGAGGGAAGTGGGCTGGGCTGGGTTGCCTGGGAACCATATGAAAGAAAATGTGTACTTTTAGTGCAGCTTAACCATTTGACAGGAACAGTATTCTTATTAAATTGTCAACCACATTTAAAGAACATACTGTACATATTCATGGCTACACTGTTGAATAGTATAATACATTATAACTCATGACAACATAATGTGACACATTAAATATGGTCTTATTTTATGATGTATTTCAATGCATAATACTCGTTAACAGTATAACTATGGATAGAACTAATATAATGTAACAATGTTTACAGTTATTTATGATTAATTATACTGTAAGATACATTTAAAATCATTATGAAATTACTAGATTGTTTGATTAATGTAGTTTTCTCTAATGTCTATTATGTCTATAATGTCTAGTATTACTTATTGATTATAAGGTAGTTGTAGAAGTAATGTTTAGGTATTGTGTAGGGTTATAGAAGTATATAAATATAAAATTGTAAGTTTTCATCTCTTTACTCTTTGTGTAAACTGAGAGGCTGATATTATGAATCCAGAAGGAAAAAAAAATAAAGCTAGTGATGTATAAAAATAGATTTGCAGGGATGGCCCTGTAATACAGTTGGTTTTGCGGCATTTCCTTTGAATCTGCAAATGAATGTAAAAGGCAGGCCTCTCAGTATAATCACACAGATCAGAGCTCTTTATCGCATTAAACCTCACTTATTATGATAGAGGGCGGCTATTACCAGCCCCTTTTCATGCCTCACATGCATACATTTCAATAATTCCATCAGCCTTCTGATGGAGATGGCACTCACCGTTAGAAGCTGTGAAATCAATCGCCACTGTGAAATTAATCTGAGTCCTGCACAACAAAGAGACAGGAAGAAAGGTAATGGTTATTTCAATCATACTTCAATCTTGTGAACATTAAGATGCTCCAGGTGTAATAAAAGCACATTATTAAAAAATCAAATATGGTAATAAATGCAAACTCTTGAGGAGAGAATAAGGAAATGGATAAATCGAGATATCACTGAGAAGGACTCTTAAATGTCAGTATAAAAAATACCATAAAAACATAAAAATAACACAAACATAATATAAAAGGTCATGTTCTGATGTATAAGACATTTATGCATGAAGTATGTGCATGAACAATATTTGCTCGTGTTGTATATGTTTTGTTGTTAGCTTAACAACATGCTAACATTACACTAATGTGATACTGAGTGTCACATGAGGAACCCTATTTGGCATATGTGACCGACCATTTAAAAACTTGTCGGGTGTTTCAAATCACTCCCTTTTGAGGTTCCATATCATTTAGGATGCTACCTTATAAGGTACACAGATAGCAAGAACTTTTGGGCCAAAAGTTGTGGACAGCTGTCACAGTTGGCCTCAGTATAGCATGGCGGAGCACATATGGGCAAAACTTTCACCTTATATGTTTCGCCATGGCTTTAGGATTGGAGGGAATTTTCTTTTGGATGACTATTTGTATTGAGGTATATGGCCCAGATGACAGCACACAAACACTTAATCTGTTTCAGCTTTTTAACAATGTCATGAAGCAGCATTACCTTTACCTCAAACAAGTCATTCAGTGTCCACAGCTCGTTACTTTACTAGAAAAATTAACTCTGGAGAAGAGCATTTCACTAAATATTTGCATTATATTAGCCTACATATTCATTATATATTTTAACTCAATATGTTAGTGATTTCTTAATTAGTGTATGCTTAATTAGTGTACATTTTAAATCTGTCATGAAAACAAAGTAGAAACATAATTTATAGTTATATTTAGACATTATGTAAAAACTGCCTTTGTGCAATTTACATGTTTGAGTGTTGATTACTGTATCTAAAAATAAATAGAAATGTAATAGTTTGGGCTCTGTTGTTAATTATAGCCTTTAATATTTTAGTTAAGTCCATTTTTTATCCTAAAGAAAATAGTAATGATAAAATTGCAATAACAGAATTTATTCAAATACAGAACCACAATTTGTTTAGTAAACCACTAAAAAAAAAAAAAAAAAAAATTGTTCTCTCTTCCTGCTGTACCAAAAAATATATCAAACCGTAACTTCAAAACCAAATAATAATAATGAATCATCATTTTTGTGTGCCACCCCTAATGTTTTCATTATTATGTATAATATTAAGTATTATGTCTAAAAATAGCATGTTATTATAGTAGCTCATGTTTTGTTTATTTTAAAAATGGCTACGCAGCAGCACTCATGTCTTGGGTGGTAGAAAAAGAGAATATGGATTTGCAGTCATTAATAATATGTGCTTGTCTTAATATTCAAATGATATCTGATATATATGATACTAATTATGGTATACTGATGTTCTTCTTTTTCTCTCCTTTTTCCTGACAGACTGACCATGAGTGAGAAAGGCTGACAAGATTTATTGTACATTTATTCACTCATTTGACATTCACAACATAGCACACTTCTGTTATCTTATGTATTGTACATCTGCTATTAAAATAATATTATAAAAATAAAAAATAAATAATTACTGTGAATAAATTTTTGTGCCAGTTCTAGGCCGGCAAACATGTACTAATCTGGGCCACACTTTAGCTATTGATTTGGGCCAGATCTGAGCCAAAGGAAAATTCCTATGCCTATGTAAGCAGTAGACTAGTTTACAAGGGTGTAGAACAGAGTGAATTTTATGAGGTGTACTCTGAAGCCCCTGTTATACTTTCCGTGTCCGCGAGTCCGCTATGGTGTGCGCGTGACGTAAAAATCGTCATCAGAGAGTGAGCGCGGAGGCTCTAATGGACGACCACGTGCCTCCTATTTTTTATGTCAGTAGGCTTCAAAAGCACAATTGCACATGTGCAGGCAGTGTGAAGAAACCCATATTTGAACCTGTGCAATCCGTCAATAAAAGAATATAAAGACAGATGTGCAATAATTCTGGGCAATTGTTTGCTCACATGTTTGTTGCAGAGTGGACCATCAGTGTACACTTTCGGAAGTATAAATGGAAGAAGTCCGCATCCGCACTGTCCGTATACGCATCCGGATTGCTCATGTGGAAAGTATAACACAGGCTTGAGTCTAAGACATATGATACCGCTTTCCAGGATATTAAAGGCATCAGAAATGTTATTTATGCATGTGTTTTTCTCGTATTTGTGCTTTTAACATTGCACCAGGAGAATAGATAAGCAGGATACAGGATGGGTATGTGTTTGCTGGGACATTGAGCCAAGCTAACTAATGCCGTAAGTACAGATCTGTCTCCTCTCATTAGACTGCTCTCATTACCGAGCTTACAGCTGCAGTCACACACACACACATCCCCAAATCAGAAATACACTCTTAAAATGTGTGCGCAAGTGTGTGTATGGTCCTGTCCCCTGATCATTAAATATCCCAGCATGTCTAAAACTAACCAAAAAAACAACATTATTTTCATAAACAGCAACAAAACTGGTCAAGTAAACATGAAGCAACCAGACTGGAACCAGTTTGCATGTAGTAGGCACACTGTTAACTTAACATCATGCTAACACCAAAGCCCAATCAAAATCAGTTGTTGTTATCTCACACACACGCACGCACGCACACACACACACACACACACACACACACACACACACAAACAAAATATTTTATGAAGAATATTTCAACTGTTATTCATTCATTCATTCATTCATTCCATACAGCAAAAGCCAGTGGGGTCCAAAACATGTCATTGACTCTCAACTATCAAATCAGTCACACATAAGCGCACATAACTGGATGCTGCCTTAAAAGGTAGCTGCTAATTTAGACATTGGAAAGTGATATCCTAGTGAATTCACAGATGAGAAGGAGCATGAGACAGCTGAGTAAAGATATCCTACCATTACTCACATTCATTTGAGACTGAGCCAGTCATACCATCTGTTAGGATAATGCTTACAGCTCTCAGAAAACATGTTTGTGGCACACCACACACCCAGTGTTTCATATAGGCACATTAGTTGTTGCATTTTCATTTACAAAATTATTCCTGTTTTTTATGGGATTTTGATTGGCTGGCTAAAGTCTGAATTCATTCCTTCATCCATTTGTTTATTCTGTTTTCATTCATTTCATTCATTTTCATTTCATCCATACATTCATTTATTATATCCTAAGTAAATCAAAACACACACTCCATATACCAATGAAAGAATGCCATTCTGAACGAGGATTTTATTTCATAGATCAAGCCATCATGTTACAGACCCTTCCATAACTATTACACATATGTAGTTGGCCATTTGACTTCTACAGTTATGTAATTACGTTAGGCTGAAGAAAAGAAGTATTAGTAATCTTGGAAGTAGGAAATGATTAGGTATGATATCCGGGGCTCATCACAATCTAACAGTCTTCCAGAGGTTTCAAACAAACGGAACAACTATATCCTTGATGCCCTTGAGGGGACATCTGAAGGTAGTCTACTTGTGAAACGCCTAGAACTTAAACAAGGAGCTAAGTGGAATTGGGGCCCAGGAAGCGCCAGATTTTGCTTATGTTATAGTGAATGACTTGGTTGCTGCAATGTTGTCCATAAATGGTCTTCTAGGGTGACGTCTACAAGTTAACACAAGTTTTAGCTGGAAGGAAGAGAAAGCCATTTTTTGTTTTAAAACTGAGCACGAGGTGATGAGTAGTCCTCAAAGTCTCTACTGTATGTCAGAGAGGATGTAATGTTCTCTAAAAAAAAACTGATGTACAGAGGGTATAGAAAAGAATCACCCCACCTTTAAAATATTCACATTTTGTTGCATTCTGTTGCTTTTTTTTCAGCTGTATTTACTCAGTGCAACTAATCCAAGTGAAAGACATAACACCAACATGTCATAAAAAAATAAAAAAACAAACTCAGTTAAGTTGCACTGAGTAAATACAGCTGGATAAAACAAATACTGTGTCCATCTTCATTTCAGGCTGCAAAGCAACAAAATGTGATGATGTTAATTTCAGGTTGCAAAGCAACAAAATGTGATGATGTTGAATTGTGTTGAAATGTACACCTGCATGTGATCAGCAAAGCAGCGAGAAGAAAATACATGCTACTAGATGACAGTGCAGAGTGATTTAATGTGGCAACAGAAAAGAAAGAGCCCCAACCCTGAGCCCTGTGGGACACCAGCTCTTTCATGCTCTTGAAGATTTAGATTACTGCAGGGTTTAGATCCAACTCCAATCAAGCACACCTGAACCAGCTAATCAGGGTTTTGGGGTTCATTAAAAATTACAGACAGGTGTGTTAAAGCAGGGTTCAAAAGGAAGGTAGATCTCACAGAGCGGGAATAAACAGCCCTGGTGTAGGTACTTGATGAAGAGAGCAAATTAAATGAAGCCTGTGCGACAGGCTTTTAATGTTTGATTGATATGTATTCATTACTAGTTAAACAGTTACAGAATGAGCAGCCTTTATCACTGTATAACACATTCTCTTGTGGCTCCTGGCATAGTCTTGTCAGTCTAGACTAAAAATTGAGCCCTAAAGTTTCTCAAAAGTGTGCTCAAAAATCAAAACTTATCAAAAAGGCCTGTTAATTGGCAAAACAGTTCTGCAAATGTTTTTGTTTTCTCTTAAATAGACACCAGACTTACTCACACAGAACCTAATTTTTCATTCTGCTGTAACCTCCTGGGATTTCTTGTCCCAATTTGTTTCCCGAAGCAAGCTGAAAAACAGTCTGTAGCTATGTGTCGTATCTGACTATAGCAGAATTCATAGCAGAATCAAATGTCCGAAGAAAGAAAAAGCATCCATCAAAAGGTTAAAGGGGAAAAGATCATAGCCATGCACTACATGTACTGTATACCATCCAATATGGGATGACAGTTTCATAACTGAGAGCTCTGTGGCAGTGGCAACCTATTGTGATACCTGCAATATAAGTGTTTATAATGGGTTGGTTTCTGTGAATGCAGGTGTGAAAGCGTCTAAGAAAATTAGGGTTAGAAGATGAGGGCTGCCTCTGCCACAGATGGGACTCAGATGTTCAGAGAATATCCGCAAGAATATCAGATTTCATTATTTGAGTAAATCACAAAGACACCTGCTTCTAGGATTCTGGGTAAAGCAGAATGGTTTTGGTATGAGTAAGAGGAAATGAAATAAAGTCTTATGGAGATCAGCCACTTCATATACTGCATATTTAAAATGTATCTATGATATACAGATGCAATCACAGTACAGTGGTAGAGCAGCCCAATCATTTCTACAGTTCAGTACAATTTTTTATAAAAACTATTTTCTGTCACACATGCAAAAATTATTATTATTATTAGAAAACATGGCCTAACCATGCCTGACAGAGACGGATTAAAGTCAACAAAAGCCATAACGCTGGGACAGCTTTCCATTGGTGTGATAGAATGATTAATAAAAGTTGAGTTTTTGTTCTTTTCCCATGGTCTCTGGAAGGCTGATGAAGTTCTCTGTATGCATGGCGTGGAGAATAAAAATGCTTGCAGTGGCTGGAGAAATGTCTTGTGACATAAGCATGGGAGACGACAGATGTTGTTGACTGGAGGTGAGGAGACATTGTCAATATGAGGATGAGGGACTTCAGGGGAATGAGGCAATTTAGTCAATACAACATTAGTTTACTACAATATACATTTTACAAGCCACACATGCAGGATTTGTCCAATTATATCCATCATAATTTATTTCCTTTAAAGGGGTCATATGATGTTGCTAAAAAGAATATTATTTTATGTATTTGGTGTAATGAAATGTGTTTATGCGGTTTAAGGTAAAAAAACACATTATTTTCCACATACTGTACATTATTGTTTCTCCCTTATGCCCCACCTTCTGAAACGCATCGATTTTCACAAGGCTCTCTGAAAAGCGAGGTGTGCTCTGATTGGCCAGCAATCCAGCACGTTGTGATTGGCCAAATGTCTCAAGCATGAGACGGAAATGTTACACCTCTTAACATATTGTGAAGCCTTGTCCGGCTGGAACAACGAGACAAAAACATAAAAACCATTATAAACGTGATATAAACATGATTTCTAGTCATGTTTTTCTTTTGGAAGGTAAAACAAAAGTAGTTTCGCAAGTCTCAACTTTTATAAAGAATATCTCTGTGGATTTGAGACTTTAGTCTTTGCAACTTCCCAGACCTTTTTTATTCACCAAGAGCTTGTAACACTCCAAAGAGAAAGGAAAATTTGAAATCGCATCATATGACCCCTTTTAATGAAAATGTTACCACCTTCTCTCTTATTACACAGGCTTTTTTTCTTTTGCTACTATACTTCTATAGGGCTTTTCACATTGCACTTAACCCCACATTATTGTCCTAAAACCCCGCTTTTAACCCTGGGTAAAGGTATATTTCACACCTTTAATTTAGAAGTGGGGTTAGCACTGCTAACCAGTGGTTATGAAACCCTGCTCTGGAGCAGGGTTAGCTTTGTGGTGTTAATCCTGCATTTCAAAGCCAAACTTGTAAAGTGTAAAATGATATGTTAGAATATTAGGATTAGATGTTTAGCAATAGACACCCACTTGTGTGTTTATATATGTGTGTACATACATTCATATTTATATGGGAACATGTATGTGCAATATATGTTCACAAAAAAGGATAAAACTTTATGAATATTCCATGTAGTGCTCTTTTTTGTCTACATTTCTAAATATTTTTATATTTATCGATATATAGACATACATGGTCAATGCATATATTGCATTATATTGAAACATTTAAGCACTAGTTTCCCATATATGAAAATGTATTATGTGATATAGCACATTATATTTTGCAGTATATTCCCATATAATTTTTGTTTCGTAAGTGCTCTTACAAAGTTTTGTAAGTGCTCTTGTTCTTCATTCACCTCCTATATTCTGGTTAGGTAAGTCCTATTTTGTTGCATATAAGAGCTAATTAGCACTGAATCCATTCTGTCAGTTGAAATCTCAATAGTTCACAACAGATTAAAGCAAATAAGGGCAGAGCTAACATGCAGCAGCATAACATAGTTAATGAATCATGAAACTCTGGATCTTCTCCCTATGATGTATAAAGACAGCTGTTAGTGTGACTCAATCCAGGGTGCAAAATCCTCCTCCAAACACACAAACATGGCTGACAACAGCTGTCCTTTGAGAGAAATCCACACACAAAGCTGTATTTTACGACTGCAGATGCTTGCAGAGTTTTTCTCCTTGAGGGCTCCCTAATACCAATTAACTGATTGGATTGTTCTTCATCACAATGGCTGTCTCTCTAGAGCGCTGTGCTCTTCATCTCCTGCGGCTAATGAGGTGCTCTCAACACTAGTGTCAATCATTGCTCAGGGATGCCACAGAAAGACAGATGACAGAGTGATGGCGATGAGAAAGATAAGAGGAGAAAAGAGTGAGAAGATAAGGGGAGAAACACTAGCAGTTTATCACAGTAGAGCATTCAGTAATAGCAGTTCAAATAAGTGTCAATTAAATTAATATAGCGTTAGCAGGGAATATAATATAATATAATATAATATAATATAATATAATATAATATAATATAATATAATAGAAAATATGAAATATTTGATGAATTAAATATTTTCTAGGTGGATTTGAAATATTGTAGTAAATAAATGATTGTTTCATTTAATAAATGAAATTTTAATTATTTTAATTACATGTTTAATTTAATGTTTATTTTAAATGTAATATTTAATAAATTCAGATGACTTAAGAACTATTTATTATTAATTTGGTTGATAGTAAGTTAAGTAGGTGTTGTGTTGTTTATTGTTTTATTAATAATGTTTTCTTCATTTTTTTTTATGTCCATTTTGTGCTTTGGTATTGATGTTGCCATAACGACAACGCCATGACGCAGTGTCGAAGTTCCACTTCGAACGGGATTGTCTCAGGTTACGCATGTGACCCACTCCCCTGAGAAAGGAACGAGACGCTATGTCTCATTGCCATGCCTAGGCTATGCCTGTGTGCCTCCTTTTGGCAAGTAGAATTTGATGGGATGCATTTCAGGCTTCTGTTTATAGCCATGGCAATGCACTACATTGCATCACCATGTCATTACGTTCTGCCAATCAGACACATGCTTAAGACACCGGCTCACACGGAAGTGTTTTGATAGCATCAACACAATTATGGAGCTTCTTGTTTCCTTCTCAGGGAATCGGGTCACATACATAACCTGAGATGTTTTTACAATTATATCGGAGAGCCAAATTTTTTTTTTTTTACATTTGTACTTAACTACAACTTCTCTAACTGTCTTTAAATCTTTGTCTTGAGCAAGTATGTACTAACTTTTGCTTCAAACCGTTAAGCATGCTCATAGTTAGTTGGAGTATTTGGCTGTGGGCTACAGCACAAACACTGTCATGCAGAATTACACTAACAGTGTTTCATTCTGCAACAGCCAACAGGTGCAGAGAAGCTTTTATCACGGGAGAGGAAAAATGTAATCTGAGCGAGTTCTCAACAAAATCCATTTACAGCCTTACACAACTTTCCACTTTAGCCATTCACACAATGACGTGCACTGAAAAACAGCTGCCATCACGGCCAAGAAACATTGCCTTGGAGTTGTCTCCTGAAAAATGACACCACAAATAGTGCACTTACTCCTGTATATGTGCACTTGCATGTGTGTGTCTTTCTATTTACTGTACATGTTTAAATGAACAGTTCAGCCAAAAATGATAATTCTGCTATTGTCCATTCTTACATGTTTTTTTTTTTTTTTTTTTTTTTTTTGAAGGATTTTTTTGAAGGATTTTTCAATCGGCTGTGTAAGTTGCTGTAAAAGCTCCAGATCCAACATAACATAATCATACGCTAAGTATAATGAGGATAATGAGACATACAAATGACAAAACCACATTAAACCAATGTGAATACAAAAAGTAAAGACTCATTTTAAAAGTTTTTCAGCTTTGTTTTCTTTTGTTGTCACTCTTATACATCATTGACCCTTAAATCACTGGTGTCATTATTTACTGACTATCTCCAATCCTGAATCCAAAACAAGTGCACTGATTGGTCATTCATTTCATGATTTCTACTTTCTAATTGTATTATATCAAAAAAACGATGAGCTGGACATTCCAGTACTGTTACAGGAAGTGTAAGAGACACATGCAGACTGTACCCTCCAGGAGTGGACAAATTCAGCTCGAGTGCACTGACCTTTCACCAAAACACCTCAGAATAAAAGGAAGGAGTAGCCATTAAATTAGACGTCTGGCGGTGTGGTGTCAGAGCAGAGGTGACCGCAGCCTCCCTCTTGTCAGCATAATGAAAAGCATTGCTCTATGTGGGTGTGTGATCTGCCATGCATGGATGCACCCTGCCTACCTCTTGCATTTAATAGCACATGCATAGCAAACACCTGTGCTAAGATTACCAATCCAGCCTCAACTATTATCTGCCATGAATGGACTTGGTCACTCATGGTGTTTGTATGAAGTCTGTCATCTGTACTGCCAGTGTAATTACCCAGAAGCCCTCAAAACGGACATCAGAAATCTGTTGAGACCTGCTGTTAAGGACACAGACCACGTTGGGGGTGGTTTGGGATCACAGCTAAATACAGCTGTGTTGTCACCACTGCTAATGTGAAATTTAAAAGCACCAAGTCACTTTGCTTTCCACAGGCATTTGTTGTCCGTTGGGGTTTCCACCTCAGAAGCTGATTGTAAAGAAGAGAAGTGTGTGCAAATGAAATGAGCAAAGCATCACTTACCCGCCTTTGATGTAATCCAGGAAGGTGACTTCAATATCAGCGAGAAACGACAGCAGTGTCACCTGAAAACATGAAGTCAGAAAACCCCATGATGATTCTCTGTGTTGTCATGTCGCTCTATCAACATTACACGGAATCTTCTAAGTAAAACTGATTCTGATATAAGTAAAGAAAGACTGCCCCAAGCATACACAACAAAACAGCAGTAAATGAATAAATAGAAATTTAGGAACGTTTCTTTGAAAATGTAGCTTGTCAAGCTACAATCTAGCCAAAACTCAAAGTACAGTACAACAGTATTTATGCTAAATTTACTCTACTACTGGAATGGTAAATTAGTATTAGATTAGTATTATGCTATAATTTTAGGTCAATTTTTTCTGACTGGCAGGTCAACAGTTTTATTAGCTATTGCCATCCTTGTCATGGGGTGAGATTATCTATAGTAAGCACAATGCACATTCATAAGACCAAAACAGATTTTCATTTGATCTTGTGTTACATTTTATTTTTAGCATTGCAAGCAGCCTAGTAGAATGTGCATGGAATTATGAGTAATCCTGGACTAAGATAGAATGAAGATAATACAAATTTGCTGGGATAGATGGGTGAAATGTGTTCAAAATGTTTGACAGTGTAACCTCATGAGGACTGTAAATTGCATAAATAAATTTGCAGTCAACAAAAGCCAAATTTACACTGCAAAGGTGGCATTATTCTTCCGAAGTGGCATTTAGGTGTCTTCACACAGATTATTTCATGTAACAATGTTACTTTTAGATCCTCTCCAACACTGCAGCAAACGAAATCAACAAAAACAAAATCATACACTAGAAAGAAAAATAGCATGTAACATGAAAAATGTTTGCTTACAGTTCCAGAGTTGAGATATTTTTTCTTCTTGCCTTTCTTCTTGGGGTTTATGACCTGTGCAGAAAAATATAAAAATAAATGAGTGATTATAATCACTTATGGGATAATGTAATTTGTATAAGACCGAATAAATGCTACATAATTGAGATGCATGCAGTGCATGACATTACACAACACCCCATCTACGCTCCAGAGTTAAATTTAAGCAATTTTTAATTATCGTAGAAATTGCCTTTCTTAATGTGTTGACATTAGCCTTAAAATCTAATTTTCTTTCCTTTTAGTCTCTTTTAATACTGTGTAACAAACACCTGTTAGAAATGTAATAGGAATTAAGCATAAATTAAGGAAAGAAATTGCTTGATGCTATCTACAAATACAATTAAATTTTAAAATGAGTTATTAATGTACAGTTTTACTGATATTTAACCAGCAGTTTAAACATGAACTAAAATAAACAATTTTTTTTTTTTTTTAAAGCAATTCATCCAGTTACATTTTTAGTTTTGAATTAATATACAATCTTAGTCTATTAATGTACAGTTTTACTGTCCATGTAACTGGATGAACCGCTTTAAAAAAAAAAAAAAAAATTGTTCATCCAGTTACATTTTTAGTTTTGAATTAATATACAATCTTAGTCCTCCACACCACTACACCGCCTTAGCAGTGGAAAACCTTGTTATCTTATAGTCTCTACTGAGACATAAATGAGTGTCCGCATGAGTGTATTTGTGTGTGCAAGAATAGAAGAAAGAAGGAGAAAAAAAAGAGAAAGGTTAGAGAAATATGTTTGACAATTATGAGACCAAACACAACCAAAGACTGGGATTACAGTGATGATTATTCACATATGGAAAAGCATGAGCCACATATATAAAAATATATAACTGTCTCGGTCCCTCCCACTCACTAATGATGAATGAGTTATGAACAAATGCAGAGTCTGCCAACTTCTCTTTAGATCTGTGACTCCAAATCCTCACATTGTTGAGGATTGTAGCCTTTTTCTTAAATTATCTATCTATCTATCTATCTATCTATCTATCTATCTATCTATCTATCTATCTATCTATCTATCTATCTATCTATCTATCTATCTATCTGTCTATCTGTCTGTCTGTCTGTCTGTCTGTCTGTCTGCCTGTCTGCCTGTCTATCATAAACCATAATTTCAGTGTGATTTTAAACATTTTAGTTGCACATTACACCTTGGATTGTGTTGCACAATGCAATTGTTATTAAAGGCTGGGCAGTTTATGGGACAAATTATATACTAAATGATATACTAAAACTAAATTTGAGTAAATACAACAGTGTGCTGTAAGGTGTTTACAGTACATCAAGACAATATAGATAAAGCAGCAAAAACAGCTAATATATGTATATGCTGTGTATGAAATAATTAATTTACATCTGGTTACATCCTGAAATACTGGTCAAACATCCTGCTATAATTAAAAATATATTAAACTTCATATCTTTTCTTCTTAAGTCTTATTGTGCTAGCAAGCTAAATAAATAAACAAATAAATGAATAAATAAATGATTAAATAAATAAACAAATAAATTAATAAATAAATATATAAACAAACAAATAAATAAATAAATAAGGCTGGAAAATGGCTATGACAAGCTCCTTGACTAACATTACAAGTGCTCTAGACCTGGTCTGATATATGCAGGCCAACTGAACATCTACTTAAGTGGAAAAATATGTTAAATGTCAAAATCATTTGTGCTGATAAATGTCAAAATCAATTGTGTTGAATAATTCAGATATATACTTGTACACTGAGATCTGTTGTTTTTACATGTTTCTTTAAGATTTTTCTTTTCTTTTTTGGTACCCACACACCGAGAGCTATAATGTGTGGAATTTAGTAGAGCCTTTAAAATTGACCTTGTCTGGCAGTTCATGATTTTCTCACTTATTAATTAAAAACAAAAATTGCAGCCTACTTGAATAATACAATTAATATATACTGTAAGCTACAGTATATTTGTTATACTGTGAAATACCATGTTAATGAGCTCTGCACATGAATAGAATAGAATTTATATATATATATATATATAATAAAATTAATAAAATAATATTACCTCATACACGTTAAATTGTGACTGGCCTCTTGACAGTTCTCTGTAGCTTGTGCTGAATTCTCCAATGAAGTCATGACTGTGTAAACACACACATACACACAGAATTTTTTAAACCATCACATGTCCCTTTAGGGACTCTGAGGAATTGATTTTCTGCATGTGTGGATGAATTGAGTTTTGAAACACAAAGGTGTGTGTTTTGGGGTTTTGCATCTATATTTTGCATCTTCTCATACATGTTTTGACCAGAAGAATAAATAATTAATAATAAATAAATTATAGTAAATTATTTGACTTTATTTGTTATTTGATTTTTTTTCTTTTTTTTTTTTTTTTTTCTTCAGATTGCAAACACCAATACACTCAAACAAAAAAGTATTTGAAATGCTGGACAATTTGATCAGAAGAGCATTTCATTCTCATTTCATGCTCATTTACTGTGTCCCTGTGAGAAGACTTTAGTTATCAGTACATTACATTACAAATTAATGGATGTGTCAGGTGTGTATATTCATGTGACTGTTCACAGTTCAGTACCCGCCATCCCGATCCCAGTCATACACTTCCACCTTGATCGTTCTGTTTAGAGAGAGAGAGAGAGAGAGAGAGAGAGAGAGAGAGAGAAGCAGCATTGTACATTGTGCCTTTGTGTAAATTCCTTTAAAAATGAATTTGAATAAAGCTCCAGACAATATCACACATCTTGTACATTGTTATGCATGTTGAGAATGATAAGAAAAATCTGGTCTGTCCATTCTGACAATTTTCTCCTTTTCACTGCAAGTCTATGAGATTTTTGTTGTTGTTGTTGTATATTAATTGTAATTCTGATCACTAACAAAAAGTAACAGCACACCTCTCTATAACAAGTCACACAATTTAATGTATCATTGTGATGTCTTTTTTTATTATTGTATTATATATAATTTATGAATAACTAATTCCATAACGCAAACACTGCTGAAGTTTAACATTGAACAACAGTAATAGTGATTAGAAATCATTTATAATAAACTGTTCTGAAGTAATATACACTGTAAAAAAAAAGTCTGTAGTTTTTACAAAATAATTTTGGCAGCTGTGGTTGCCAGAATACTTTTGTAAAAAATACAGAAAAACTGTAAACACAATTACGGCCAAAAACTGTAAATTTTACAGTATAAAACTTTTATTTACAAACAAGAAAATTTGAATGTAAACCAGTAAATTCAACAACGCACACTGCTATTAAAATCTGTTTTGTACCTTTAACATACTGACAACCACCATAATAATGCAGGTGGTAAAAGAGAAAGCCATATGAAGAATCGAAGTTCATCACAAGTAGCTTCGCCACAAGCAGAAGTTTATATTAATATATAGAAGGTGCACCAAAGTCATTCATGCAAACACAAACACCATCATGGTGACACACGATACTTAAACAATTCAATAAACTTTCATTAAACAGCAGAAGATGTAACATAAAGCCCAAATGTACAACTGATAACAAAAACTATTAAAAAACATGATTATTTAAACAAAATACTTTCAAATGTGGAGCGTCACACAGGGAATTCTGGGAATATCAGGTTTTACAGTTTTTGACTGTAAATTATACATTGATTTGTTCTTTTTTTATTTCTAAAAACTGTAAAATTAACAGCATTTTACTGTAAAATTACATGAAATGTCTGGTTAGATCTTTTACAGTTTTTCCCTGTATATAGTACAGGAACTTACTGTTAACCTATTAACACTTTTTTTTTTTGTAGCGTTTTTACAAAATTGTACAGTTAAAATGACACTTATTTTTTACAGTGTACAATATGCTACAAACAAATAGCCTAAATTATATAAAAACAATATTTTATAATTGTAGCCATATTTTTATAATATATAGATGGGCAACCTCTCAGGTTCACAATTATTTTTATTTTTTTGTGGAAAAAAATGTATACCTCATCGAATGCATCGTTTCATCAATCATGCTAAAATTAGTCTACAGCATAAACTTGTAAAGTGACATACATACTTTATTGTGTATTTTTTAAAAACAAACAGACTAAAACTTTAGTTTTTACAATATTTGCATGTCAAATTAACAAAATTGTTTTTGTTATGAGTATTACAGTATTTCTCTTGTTTTGATACCAATAATTTGTAATTTTAACAAATAATTTTGATTACAATCACATATTGTTATTGTAAATATAACAAAATATTATGTTTATAGTTTACAAAAAATTCCACTGTGAATTAAACAAAAAAAATATGTTTTGGGGTTTACAATACTTTTCTGTATGGATTTTACATAGTTTTTCTGTAAATTTCACGGTCATTTTTTACAGTGTAATTCTTTAGCCTAAAGCTGTGTTCGTGTCATTTTGGAATTACTATATTCATGAGATGACCACGCTGAGATACTAAAAAGCTGTTCATGTCGTTGGACAATTATTTGTTTCCATGGTAATAATATGGGTATGGCCTTATTGTTGATGACAGGAAAATACTTAAAATGCTGCACTAATTAACCTCTTTATTGTTTTTTCAAACCTTGAAGAGCAAAGAAAGGACATCAGGTGTCATGGACTATAATAAAATCACAGGGAACTTCTTCAGATGCTTGTGTGAAAAGCTGAAACTTTTGTAAAATTCAGTTTCCTCATAATTTTGTTTTGTAATTATAACAACTATAATAATTAGAGTCAATTTGATAATTCCAATATGACACAACTCCAGGATGCTGGTTGAGATTCTCAGAATACTAATTTGGCATGCAATATGGAATTCAAATGATGTTTGATTATAGATGTGCATTTGATATTTTTGAACATTTTTTGAACATGGCCGATCAGATTTTAGAGCCAGCACTACCCTTTTCAAAACTGGGATTATAACTTAAATCTCTCTAAAATCAGTTTACTTTCCTTTCCATGGCACTTTCTTTTTTTAGAGAGGAAATATTAAAATATTTCACACACTAGGGTTAGAGGGCCGGATTAGTGCATTTTGACAGAAAATAATTACAACTCCTGCTGTCCGTGGCGTGACAGGCGAGTGATGAGTTTGCACAGTTCAAATAGAACAGCCCTGTCAATTACATGGAGCTTTAACGCAACACATGCTAACAACAACCCAATCTCCACAGCATCCCTTAGCACCCATTCTCAGTGTTATCAACCGCGAGACACTCCGTGCTTCTTTATTAGAGCTTATCTCATGTCCCAGACTCCTCCAGACGCCCAGCGCTCTTCCTATCCGTCTGTCTGTCGCTCTCTTAAAGCTGAGGCATTGTGTGGGAGAGTGCGTTTACGGTACCGATCGATGCTCATCAGTGAGTGCCACTACCAGGAGGAACCTTCCCGCTTTATCGCCACACAGCAAGAGTCCTGTTTGAGCCACTCATAATGGAGGCTTCTGGGATACCATGTAGCGGCTGGGATTCTCTTCTATGTTGTCTCGTGTCTCTTAATATTATTTTTAACAGTAAAATAATTTTTCCTATCCCAACATAATATGCAGATATTACTATAACCAAAACATTCATATTTTTTTTTCTGTTTACATCTGTGTATTTGTATTTTTTATTTGTTTATTTTTGACCGGTTTACTGTATTCACTGGTTATGTATGTGTTCTTATGTTTTACCAATGTAAAAAATAAAAAATAAAAAAAAATCTGTAGTGGACATTCTTGTTTAATTTATAATTAAATTATAATTTATTGATTATGTATGTCATCCTTCTCCAGCAAAATTGTTTGTAAAGGGAAGGTTACATAATGCCATTTTCAACTAAAACATAAACTTTCCATGCTTTTGTGATGTTTATTTACACGACAATGGTATTTTGGGGGCCTGAAAAAACAAACTTTGGTTTCAAAGTGCAAGTTTTTGAAAACGATGCCATTATAGTTTCTGCGTAAACTAAAAAAAATGCAAATTTGTGAAAATGGTGACATCATGCACATACATATTTTTTGTTTGGTCTATGGGAATGCACACAGTCGCATAATGTTGATGACATCGCCAACTACTGGCATGAATAATAAAGTGTTTTTGTTTAGTTGTTTTCACAGATCCATGTGAACGGGAATCGTAACAATGTTGTTGTCTGTATGCAAAAACTTTTCAAAAACACAAATGAAAGCATTTCTATTTTAGTGCATCGTTGCTGTGTAAGCATTCCCTAAGAATATACATAAAAGTATATTTGTATACTGTCCAGCTATTATTGAATCAAAAGTTTTATTACTTTATTATTTTTTATTATTTATTTTTTTTATTTTTTTTTTATTAATATTTATTACTTGACTAAAGTGATTTAAAAATTAGATTTTTTTTTAATGCCGACAACAACAACAGTTGGTCCAGCTGTATGCTGTTCACACATAACTAAGTGACCTCAGCAATGTAAGATTTAATTGATGTGTAATTTTCAGACAATGGTGTGAGTATATAACTTAACCATAGTTTAAATAGGGCTTAAATGTGAAGAGATCAAACTCAAAGTGCTTTATGGCAACAAAATAATGTTTCCCACAACCAATTAAAACACACACCAAATTCTAACAAACCAATCACAGTACAAAACACTCCATACCTGTCATAATCGCCATTGCACAGGGCTCTGACGGGCATTTTAAAGGCTTGCCACACAGGGTTCAGATTGTTCTTCACCACCTCTGTTTTATGGCAAATGGTAAATCTGTAAGATAACAGGATAATAGCTGAAAATATGTATAGTATGTGCTGACATCAAATCAAGATGTTTGAAATCAAACATTAGAACATAAAATTAACTAAACTAAAATGTTTAAATGTCTTTAATATATGCATTCATTTGATATAGTCTACTTATTTGAAATTGGAAATGATCCATTCCTCTCAGTCTGATTCTAAAAACTGATCAGAACATTTGGAACTGACAAGGATTGTTTCTTTTTGTAGCATTGCATTTGTTTATGAATCATTGATTTATAATGACCCTCTTTAAAAGTAAAGCCATTCTCTGAATCCATTCCAATCTATAGAGGAATTTAATCATCATCAGAGCTAAACAAATTAAACACCAACATTCAAAGAACAATAATATGAATAGTAGCAGGAGATTGCAGCTTTACACATGTAAAATTATTGTATGTAAATAGTCTGATAAACATAGTTTTATTATTGTATTGTTACAGATTATAATTGAGTTTGCAGTTCCAATCTGTTTTGGTGCAGTCAGTGTATAAAATCAGTTGTTTGTAGTGTGAGTGAGAAAGGTGAAGAATACCACTGCATAAATTTACATAGCATACATTTATTTGAATGTCATAATTACTAGAGAGTGTCATATTTAAACAAGCCTGTTTGTGTTCTGTAACTTAATGCAGTGATAAAATTATGTGCTAAAATGTTTGAATCGATTGACAACCCTAGCTTAAAGACATAATTTAAAATAAATAAAATATAACTGAAATCAGTTTTATGTTTTAACACACACACAAAAAAGCTGAATATCATGTTTGCCTAAGCTGAAATCACACTTTATCACAGGCATACAGAAATAATTTATGTACAATAATATTGAAAACTGTCTAAAAAAAGGTGATTATTATTGGAAATTTGCATTGGTTTTTATTCCTAAGCATCAATAGGACTGTTTCAGAAACTGAGCAAATATTTGACATATTTGGTTTGACTTTCTGATGCTGGCCCTTGAGCTATACCTCTCTCAAATCACCACAGGATTTATTTTAAAATTTAAAAAAACTGTGTTTTTTATATGAAGGAGAGATGAATGGATTTGTTGATTTGTTGTGTGATTAATAAGCTGATTAATAGTATTTTTTTTATTTTTTGTTTTTTACACACACACAACATTAGAACATAAAATTAGCTAAACTAAATGTTTAAACACACACACACACATACATAAGTACTGTTTACCTCATGTCCTCATACTTCGGGGGGTGAAAGCTCTTTTTGAAGTGTGTACGTGTGTGTGTTTTAGTGTTGCAGAAATAAATGATCTTAAAAATATCATGCTTTGCTGTGTTTGGTTGTTTTGGGGTGGTTCTAATGCATGTATTGTTGTGTTTATTGTATTGATTCTAGTAGTCAAATAGCAACATTAGCTTTTTGTAAATGATTTTGCAATTCCATTTTAAAAACTGTATCTATAGCCACATACACACACAAACGGTTGTGCCATTCCTCTTCTTTTTAGAGTTTGATGGTTTTCAGGAATGGCAAGCACTCTGTACTCCCAATAAATTAAGATAACATTAGCTTCTAGTAAGCTGCCTTCCTGTCTACTGTCTGACTAGGCAGCATCATTACTGAAATGGAACCTCTTAAGTAACTCCTCTGAAACACTCACTCACTCACTAATTAACCACTGACTTTCAATGTATTGACGAAAAACATTTCTCAAAATATCTAAGTCATACAGGTTTAGAATATGACATGGCAGAATTTTTACTTTTATTAAGGTGAACTATCCCTTTAAGTACATGGAAGATTTGACTCATAATTGATTCCAAAAGAATTTGCTGTTATTACAGTGCTAAGCAACCAACATGACTATGAGACATGAGACTATGGAGAAGAATATGTGTGTGTGTGTGTGTGTGTGTGTGTGTGTGTTTTTTCTGGTGATTTGTTTTGTTTTTAGTGATGATTGTTGTTTTACTTGATGTTGTTGGGAATAAACAAACGGAAACATTGGCTAAATAAGTGGTCATAAAACACACACCCAAACTAATTTACAGTAATTTAATTTTGGATATGTATGTTGTCATAAAACACACACCCAAACTAATTTACAGTAATTTAAAATATCAAATCAAATATAATAAAGTATTTAATGAAAAATCACAAAAAAATCAAATATATATTCACACACACACAGACACACACACACACACACACACACACACAAACACACATATATATAGATATCTTTGTTATTAGATATAGATGCAAATTATTTTCTACTGAGTATAGAACTGTAGCTTAAATAAATAAATAATTAAATAAATAAATGGAGAAATAAAGCTGTTAAAACTCTTGTATCTGATCTACACAAATAAAAGCACAGACATTCCGAGATTTCTCAAAGCTGAATAACCCCATTGTCTCTGAGTGAAGGAATCTGGAATTACTGAGGAACAGAATCAACCAGATAAGGGGTGACTGTTCCATTCCAAAAGAACCCCTTCTGATCCAGGTGCAAAGGACTATGGGTATTAATCTAAAGGAATTCAATGGAAAGCCATTTCTCCAGCATAGAGCCTGGAGATGAGATTGATGCTGTGAGCACTGTGAATCCGCTCATGTGTCTGTGTTACTCACGTTCCATCCTCGTTGCTGCGATAAAACACTAAGAAGGGGTCCGATTTGCCGAAGAAGTCCTTTTTGTCCAGTTTGTTGCCACAAAATTGCATCATCACAGACTCCTGCAGGGTGAGAATGTTTTAGAAAAGCAGGTTATTACAACAATATCAGTATAAATGAGCTGATTATTTGGCCATTCAGGGTTTCTAGACAGATAACATTATGCAAATGCTAAACAGCTTGGCATGTTACATTTGCTTGACTACTGTACCCAGATGGCAATGCTAAAAAGCCTAATCAGAAATCCATTTGACAAGCGTTTTATGTAGACACACATTCACTGTCTGTGTGAGATGCAATGCTTCAGCAGGGAATGGGATAAGGCCTATTGATCCCTGTTGTGAAAGACAATTGTAACAATTACGCTAGCAATGCGGAGGTCTTTCTGCATGTGTGTGTGTGTGAGCACAGCTGAAGTTCTTGGCACATTGCACATGCTAGTACTGAATCCTGTGTTTTACAACTAAGATAAATCAGTTACTTTGAAAAGACTAACAGACATGCTGAGAAGCCAAATGAAATTAGCTCCTAGCAAGCTGCCTTTCTTTCTCCTGACTATATAGGCACCAATCCATGAATTGTAATCTCATAGTAATTGATCTGAAACAGCTTTGCGGTGCACACAAATAGCACTCATCACATGAAGCTCACAACTGATCTCAATAGAGTTTGATGTTAGCATGTTGCTATAAGCTAACAACTGGAAATGCACACAAAATTTAATTAGCAACACTCAAAATCATAAAATCAGTCATGAAAGCACGTAGGAAACTTGCCTTATAATTGATCTTAATAGAGTTTGTAGTTAGCATGATGCTTTACTACACATAAAATTTCACTACCAAAAACTGAAATCAGTGATGGAAGCACACAAGAGAATTTCAATAGAGTTTTCAGTTGACTTTATCATGTTATTAAGCTTGATGATGCTCTACTACACAAATTTAATCACAAAATAAAATCAAAATTATAAAATTAATAATGGAACTGCACAGGAGTATTGGCTCATAAGTGATTTTAGCATTGTTTGACGTAAGCATGTTGCTAAGTTACAATGTGACACACACACACACAAACACACACACACACACACACACACACACACACACACACACACACACACACACTCACACTCATCTGTTAGAAAATCAACAGCACACATAAATATTGGGTAGTGTTTTTTTTTTTATATACTTTTGTATTAAAAATGTATGAGTCTATATAGCAGTGAGTGATATTGGCCAAGCTTGGACTGGTATTAGAAATCATGAGGCACAAATAAGACCTGAATTCTAATGATCAATATTAGCTCTTACCCTGCAGTTGCTAAGCTCCTCGGCCTTCACAATAATTGTCCCACATTTCTTCCCTGGAATCCCCCTGTGTATGACAAAAATCCAGGTCATAAGTGTGCCTACTGCACAATAATATTGAACAAAACTGTGACACACCATAAAACATTTTATTTTTTTCTACATCAAAAGGTCAAAAAGTACCAAGATCTATTTAATGTGAAAATAAAGCAAAAATAAATAAATAAATCCCTTCTTCCTTAGAGTCACAATGTTTCCCAGCAGTATGCTGGTGCTTGTGTAGATCAGGCTCTGGTCTTGGATTCTTTTGCTGGTGGTAATGTAATAAATTGACTCTTGCACAGACAGATCAGTGGATGAAGTCTTGATTAAGCTTTATTAACGATCTCTCATGTGTACAGAGTTTAAATAAGTGTAATTGGACTTGGGCTGTGGCATTGTGCTCTGGATGGAATCGATCTGTCATATAGCAAAGTAAGCATTGCTTTAGTTATTTTGTTAGAACTGAGTCGAATCGATGAGCCTGTCAAGCCCCAAAATGAACAATTTCCCCCTTTATATATTATATTATCCTGGCTGCCTTTTTCATATAATTAAGTGAATGGTGACTGAGGTAGTCAAGCTCCAGAACGACCAAAAAGCACCATTAAAGCATCATAAAAATAAACCATAAACCAGCTTTGTATCATAAACAGATAAAAATGTATGTCATTCACCAAAACTCTTCCTCTCTGATGTTTCTTTACCAATGAAATATAGCGTCATTCACATCAATTATGCTTGGTTACGAACATACACACCAAATGTAAATTCTTTATCTTTAAAGAATACTGAAAAAAAAAGTTACTTGATCACCAAATCAGCATATTAGAAAGATTTCTGAATGATCATGTGACAATGAAGACTAGAGTAACATAGAAAATAACAAATTAATAAAATAAAATAAATAATACATTAATATCTTCCTTAATATATGTAGTTGGTGTAAAAAAAAAAAAAAGGTTCTCGTGTGCTTTAGTTTGCTGTTATTATAGATCAGTTGACGGGTAACAAAAACTTTTTGAGTGAAGAGAACATTTAAAAAAATTTCAATCGTGATGTAGCAAAGTTTTTATAAAAATTTCAATCGTGATGTAGCAATTATTGTTGTAAGCAGATTGCGTAATCGCTAGAAAGATATACAGATTTTTGCTTTACAGAATGGCATAATATTACAGTGCGCAGAAGTTGACCCAACAAATGGAAGACATGAAGTGTGAGAAACCCCATAGTCACCATGACAACCCCAACCTAGCAGAGATATCTAATAAATAGGACTAAGTTTGGTCAGTTTATGTGGATGGCATTTGTGCATGCACATCACTTTCCTACTTTTGTCCTATCACATGTCCAAATGCATTTATAGAAAGGATTTATATATATATATATATATATATATATATATAATATATATATATATATATATATATATACATATATATATATATATATATATAAGCGTAATAGCATAACCCCTTTTTAATTTATAAAAAAATATATAATTATTATAATAGAGTATTATATAGTTTCACACCACATGAACTAAACTTCATATTATTTAATGATTTAAAAAAGAATTCTGCTAAATTGTTTCAAGGTTTTTTTTGTTTTGTTTTGTTTTTTTCAGGAAAGTTTAGATTCTGCATTTCCAAAACTGATTTGATTTTTTTTTTTTTTTTTTGAGAGGCTGCTTATTGAGTCTGGTTTTGTCTACATTACTGGTTATAAAGGTGAATCATTGTATTTCAGTAACTACATTAACAGTAATGCTAAATGATATTGAGTGTAATATGAGTTAAATAGAAAACATTTTTGATTTGGTGTATGGAAATGCCTTACTGAGAAACCCGGTGAAGGTTCTTAAGACAAAAACAAAAAAACTGATTTCCAACAATTCCTTGCTCCTATACAGTAAATATTTAAACATCCACTGAGGTTCTTCATCAATGTCTTGGTCTCTTAGCAACAGAGATGTGTGATGAACTATGAGACAAACAACATTGTTCTAATATTAAGTTGTCAAACCTCATCCAAGAACATCCAGGATGCTTCAGAATAGACTTTCCTGAATCAAACACATAAAGAAATGCTTCCATTCTACCATTATTTATTTATTTGTGACATTTAGTCCCTCCCGTAACTCCCAATCAAGATGCATGCATTTGCAATCAGCATTTTAAGTGCTCAAGGTAATTAAGTACTGGCGACACAGCAGTGGAATTGCTGTTTTTTCTGTCTGTGCGTGTGTAATTATCTCCCCTCGGTCGACAGAGACCTGAATGAAATAACATGTATGATTAAATGCAAACTGTAATAATGTGCCGCTTCTTTTTTTCTTAGTGTTTTATATATATATAGAAATGCATATAAGAAATGGACCTTTCATCACATTCTCAAAGAGAAGCAATATGATAGTCAAACAGTCATTATTTGCAGTGCTGTACTTTATCTCAATAATCAAACTCTGATTCTCTCCAGAGCTTCTTGGTGCCAATGCTGTGTGCCATGCACACTGTGTCACGTTTTCAATGACTGTTGTTTGTCCACACTAAAAACAAAATCACAGCCAACCAGAACATATTTGATGTTTAGAGCGCAACAGTGACCGCTTACTTTGTCTGCAGACTTAGTTTTGGAAGAAGTTTTTTTGCAATCAGTTTCTTCATAGTAAAGAGTGGTAAGCCATGCTCTAAGAAGAATTACAACATTATAAACTATGTACAAAAATGAATATTGCTGAGCAAATAAACTTAACTTACAAAGCACTGTGATATAACAATATCAAACTATGTTCAATAATTAATTGTAAGTATAACATCCAATATATTTGAAGTTTATTGCAAAATATATACAAATATGTGCTTCCCAAACCTGTCCTGGAGGCCCCACTGCCCTGTATCTTTTGTATGTCTCCCTTATCTATCACACCTGATTCTACTCATCAGCTCGTTAGTAAAGACTGTTAGAACTAAATCGGGTGTGACTGATTAGGGAGACACTAGGTGTGTTTACATGGAGCATTGTAATCGGTTTAAAAGTCCAATCTGAATGAAAATGCTCCATATAAACACCTCAATCAGAATAAAAATGCCCAAACCGAATGAAATTGTAATCAACCCCTGAGAGGGGTGGGATAAACCTTTCTATGAACCAAACAAAATAAAAATTATGCCATGTAAACGCGTTAAACTGATTAGTTTGTATCTACGTCATCACGTCAAGAGGTCGGGATTCGTCAGAATGGGAACGTGATGTCGGCAACGCAGTACATTCTGTGATTTGAGGACCCCAACACTACAGTAGAGACTGAGTAATAGTGGACGTAGAAGTTAAACATTTTAATTACGTTTAAACAGAATGGAGAATGCTCGCTGTGTTATGAACTGCCATATCTCATGACCAGAGTGGAAAATGGATCTCAAATGAATTTTTTTGCTTTTCAGCTTAGAAACAACATGGTGATAGTGAAAGTACAGCTCAATGAAAATAAACAACTTAACCAAAATTTGCCTTTGTCAGTTGTATGTACAGATTCATAATTTCCGATCTGCTTGAATTTATGAAGCAGATAGTTCGTAATAGTGGTGGAAATTTTGATTCTTTCAAGAGATTCGTTCATTTTCTGTTCGTTCACCAAAATGATTCATTCAGATTTGTTCACTGATTCGTTCAGTGACCATTTCTTCATATTACATAAATATGCCAGCAGGTGGAGAAAAAGTCTTATGTGTTAGTGGGATATGATGATATGTGTTGATCAACTGACTGAGATCAAGCTATATTGTGTTTATTATTTTATCTGGTAGATCTGTGCAACTTAGTTATAAGAAACAAGAAATCAATTTAGTTCTGTGTGTGTTACGATAGAATGCTATAGTATGGTTATAAGCGTATATGTGATCGTGTTCTGGCCACATGACTGAGCGCTTGAATGAACGCAAATATTAACGCAAATACGGGCATTTTTTCCTCTGGTGATTTGTTTTTGTTGTCATTGTAGGCTACTTAGTGTGTCCCAAAACTGAAATCACCAGCATATGTAAACAACCATATCGGATTAGATAATGTCTCATGTAAACAGTCCACCGAATCTTTCAATCGGAATGATTTTAATCAGAATGACAAAAAAAGTGTACATGTAAACGTGGCTACTGATGTAGACGATTGCATCATTTACATACTTCATGCAGGAGGGTGGCTCATATGTAATTGCAATTTACAATTTTTGGTAAAAGTTTTCTGATTGGTGGATCTCTCTTCAGAATTATGGGTAGTGTAGTTCTTCATCGCAAATCTGCCTATTAAACATTATTTTTAGAAATGATGTTGAAATTATACTGACTTGCCACTTCAATTAGTAAAGAGTAGGTCTTCTAGTAAAGATATATATATATATATATATATATATATATATATATGTGTATATTTTGTATTTACTGTATTGTTTGTTAAACCTATAAAAGACAACTGGGTAACACTTAAGAATAGGGAACACATTCACTATTAACTACGACTTTTTCCTCAATTAATTCCCTAATTTGCTGCTTATTAATAGTTAGTAAGGTAGTTGTTAAGTTTAGGTATTGGGTAGGATTAGGGACGTAGAATAAGGTCATGTATAATAAGGCAATAATATGTGCTTAATTAGTACTAATGAGACTGCTTATACTATAGTACTACTGCTTATAAGCAACTAGTTAAGACACCATAAAATAAAGTGTTACTGATAACGGTATAGAAATAAAGATCGTAACAAAAATTATGGTTATCAAAGAATTTTAATTACTCTCTCACTGTGAACACACCTGTGGGTAAAATATACTAAACATGAGATGTGCTCTAAAAACTTATTAAAGCATTCTATACTGTATAAAGCGGTATATAAAACTGTTTCAGACTAACTCAGCATACAGTTTAAAGTGGCTTGTCCTCCTGTCAAATGCGTCTGCTACTTAATGCATTCAAAAAAATTTTCCTAAGTGTATAACTTAATGTACGGTTTTATCCTTATCTGTGAATGTTAGGAAGTCACTTATTTCCATTTTTGCATTCAGCAAGCGAGCAGACTTCACTAACTTCATTGAAAGAACGACTGTGTATATATGTGCATCAAACAGACGCAGCACTATAGAATGAGATTACAATCATTTCAACTAAATTTGCTTTTTAAAGAGTGTCTTTAATTAAAGTCAAAACCTTTTGTTCAGTATACTCAGTATAGATAGATAGATAGATAGATAGATAGATAGATAGATAGATAGATAGATACATAGATAGATAGTACCAGAAAGAGTATCCAAAATAATTACAATGCCAAGTGTAACACTGCAGAAAATGAAGCTGAGTCTAAATATCATGACACGCTGTAACGTCATGTGCTTAATTGCTTTCAACAACATTTGTATTGATATCAAAATTTGCATGGAAAGCCACCCAACATATTGCCTTTCTAGTGGAAAGCATTTACAGTGAGTTGCTGGGTGGCATGGTCCATTGGGCTTTAATGAGCGCACTTCAGCACGGCTGCTGTGAAAAGAGCACTTGAATTCAGTGGAGAGTTCCCATAACTTCAGTTGTCATTAATGACACAGAAGTCGTTTTATGGTGCATTTTCAGCTTCATCCATTCCAACTGATCCGTCTATAGTTTCCTCATTCTGAGATGCTTTGCGTTGGGGTCCTGGGGCCGGATTCACGAAAATCTTCTTAAGAAATAAATTAAGACATTTCTTAAGATACATTTCACGAAGTTCATAAGAATGTTCTTAAGCGCAATTCTTGAAAAATTCTAAATAAGTCCTCAAATATATTCTTAAGAACATCTTATTTTTTTTTCTTAAGAATTTTTCTATTGTCTTTTTGCCCTTCCTGCAGATTACCCTAATAAACATAATAAGCATGCACACTATTTTTGTTGTGACTTTGACTTGTGCTCAGCTTCACGTTTTTAATGCAGCATGGTTTTGAACAGTTACTTTTAAAATAGCCTGTCTCAAGCTGCAGCAATGTTTCATTCATTTTTGTGCTGTTTTTGCGCTCTCATCTGAGTGAACCCTTCCGGTATGTGTGTCCGCGCTTCTACAGCAAATGCGTTAATATGTGCTAATTACTGCCAAAGATTATGTCGTATTTATAAGCTAAAATTAAAGCTCCCTATCTGACTCATTTTAGAGTTACTACTGAGTTTTGAAGTCAGCAAAAAGTAGCGTCATACATTGGCTAATCATGACCGATCATGTTTACATTAACAGTCATCGCTGTCACTTCAGAAAACTTGTACACATCCCTAGTCCTACTATGTATTATATGTACCTGTTGTTGTAATGCTTAAATATAACAATTAATTTGAAATAACCCAATAAATTAATTAAATAATTCTTACTGTTTGGGATTTAAGACAAGTCTGGGGCTGTCCTAATTTTAAGAAGTTATTTACGATGATTTTTAAGAAGATTCTTTTCAAGAATTTGAATTCTTCTTAGGTTTCGTCTTAAGAACAATTTTAAGAAAAAAGATAAGAATATTCTTAAGATTGATTTTTGGGAAGACAAAATATTCGTAACTTTTTTCTAAAGTAAAAAAATAAGAAGAAAACCACAGTTAAGAAGAAATTTCTTCTTAAGAATGTTTCGTGAATCCGGCCCCTGTTCACCCTGTCAGGGTTTATTCTAGTGAATGTACATTATCCCTTACTTAAAGGGTTAGTTCACCCAAAAATGAAAATTAGGCGCACCGAGGCACCCAAGGTGTATATGATTTTCTCTTTCAGATGAATCCAAACAGAGTTATATTAAAAATTGTCTTTGATCTTTCAAGCTTTATCATTTCAGTCAGCGGCTGTTGCATTACTTCAGTCCAAAAGACGTGAAATAAAAAGCGCCTTTCCATAAAAAAATAAGTGTCTCAAAAACAACGGTCACTAATTAGAAGTACAAAACGAGGATTTGTAAAGAAGAATGTTGGAGGATTTTGATATAAGCCAAGAGGAGACTAGTTTTCCTTTGCTCAAGTAAGGAAACTTTGCTTCTTTTGATCCTGTAAACAAACATTATTTTTCACGAACTCCCAGAACTGCTTCTGTGTACAACTGTTGGTGCAAGCTAGATTAAAGTGATTATTACATTTTGAATATGGATATTTTTCTCACAAAAACAAATCAGTTTGCTACAAGAGGCCTTTGTTCACCCCCCGGAGCTGTGTGAGACATTTTTTTATATAAGGGCGCTTTTTATTTCAGGTCTTTTGGACTGAAGCAATGCAACACCCACTGATTGAAAAGATAGAGCTTGAAAGATCAAAGACAATTTTTTATATATCTCCGACTGGATTCATCTGAAAGAAGAAAGTCATATACACCTAGGGTGCCTCGGGGGTGAGTAAAACGCAGCCTAATTTCCTTTTTTGGGTGAACTAACCCTTTAACCATTTTAACAATCAGTTTAATTAATTTGATCACTCATATCCCTTTTATCTTGTCAGACTGCACTCAGACATGCATGCATTGCTCTCAAGTAACACTTGCCTCACACACACGACACACACACATAAGTAAATGCGTTATACTCTTTAAGATTGACGTACAGAATAACTCTGAAGTCATTAAACAGACTATTCAAAAAGACATTAAGAACAGAATAGCGCATCTCACAAGACACAAACCCAAGCACTTCACTAACCGAGCTCGAAATAGCAATATTTTTTCCCTTCATGCAGCGTCTCCCAAATGCGATTGGCGGGGTGATTGAACTGTGTAATTAGCTGTAATTAACAGTCATTAGGGTTGTTAAAGGTCCCCCGTCAGGCCTCAGGAGCAGGTGTGGGGTTTCGCCATGATTTAATGCCTCCAAAACAAAAAGCTTTTGTAACCATTGTCATTATAGTACAGCTATACAACTGTAAGCCAAGTTTGTTGAGGTAAGTATCATTGTTACTACTGTGCATATAGGATTCTTAATTGAACAATCCCCTAACTGTAAAGTCACATTAGCAAACTTTTGATTAAATTTAATACAAAAAATATCCATTGCCTATTGTCAATAGTGTAGCCATCTATGAAGCACTTTCAAACCAAAAAAGCTTTTTGTAGGTCAACGTGCATAAACAACTTGAACACAAGCACAATCTGAAAGGAGAAATATTTTGCCATCACACAAAATTCCCACTCACATGTATTCCTACTGAAATGAATGGATTATACTGGTGAAAATTCATAAAGGACACGATTTTTATTTTTTCTAATTTACATTTTGACACAAATCTGTGAAATGATTGTGAAAGTAAAATAATAATATTAATAATAATAAATAACAATATTGTTAAAGTAATTAATAATAAAATTAATCATTTAATAATAACATTAATGAATTAATACTGTTAATTAAAATAAAATATATCAAATTAATTCATCCATCCTTTCTCCAAACTGCTTGTCCTTTGTATGGCTGCATGGATATGAATTAATATGAATTAAAATATTTAAAAATATAAAGTTATTGCTGTTTCATATTCATAAAACTTTTTTGTACTTTTTCCTGCTACAGCAGTGCATGAGATGTCTACAGTAATGTGTGCACTAATGTTTTACATAAAGTTCTCTAAATAGACAGTTTTTCCATTTACTAGGCATTTTCCTCTTTGGTTTCTACATCTGTCTGGCTTCAACAGGTGGCCAGCGTATATTATTAGTTGCAAATACAACCAAAGCTACAAGCACTTCAAACAGCAGGGATGTACAAACCCCAAATCACCTTGTTCTTCACTTTCTTGAACAGCAGCAGTGGTCTGTCCTTAGCTGGATGCAATGAGCATGCTGGCATTCGCTTCTGCTTAGCTAATGGAGCAACAGTGCAGGGAACCCCAGACGCAGTGAGACACTGAACTCCCACTGGCAATCTAATGAGCCTGGTTTGATAACCACGGCACAGAGAAATGTTTGTGAGGCAGGCCTTTACCTCCCTTCATGAGAAAGCACTGAGGTACAATAACACAGAATCAGATCAGAACCTAAATTGACTTCTCTCAGGAAGAAAAAGCAGATGCTGAGTGACAATTCAACCTCGAAGGGAAGGATACAGGAAGCTCAAATGTTTGTTTGTGCAGATGAGGTGGAATAAAGACTTTAATGAGCGGAGTCAGACTAAAGAGCAGCAATAGCGAGCAGCAGCTCATTAGTCAATGTGAACTCTATACCCTCAACTAAACACACACACTTCTTACAACGTCACAGTTTGTTCAGCTATAATCCCCTGATGATTTCCCAGCATTCCTTTCATCATAAACATTCTGCAAAGGGACTTTTTTAACGTGTTTTCTTGCAACGTATAAAGCATAGCAATATTTGAACTATATTTTAATGTAAACAGCACATTGTCATTGTTTTGAAGCGATGAATTTTAAGCTTAAACTGCATAAAATGTCAAAATGGCTCCAGATTAGCTAAAAATTGTCATTTTTAAAACATATAGTCCAGGGGAAAAACAAAACCAAGAACAAGACAAAACACCAGTATGAAAACAAAAACTATTTTGAATAAATAGAAAAGATAAATATTACATCTGTTCTTGAACAACACATGCTCAAAACAAAATGCTCAATGAATGACGCCACATTTGGTAACTTTAAGTCTGTTTGTCTTTAGTTTCACAGCACTTACCTACTGTAATTCATTTCCCTTCAAGCAAGACTGTGGCATATGCAAGTATTTTAATTAATAAGATAACAAGGCTAACAAGACTATTAAGTAAAGTCAAGTCAGTTCAAGTCACCTTTATTTGTACAGATTGTGTCAAAGCAGCTTTACAGTGTTAAACAGGAAAAACGTGTACTGATAATGCAAGAGGACAACAGAAAAAAGTCATTTTATCAGTTAAAATTGGTTTATCAGTTAGAGCATAGTCTCGTGTGTCCAGACTTCTGACTGACAGCATAAAATCAGGTCTATTTTGCACTTTGCAGCCTTTTTTGCCATGAAGGAAGAACAAAAGAGAATGGGCTTGTGCAAATACCCACACTTGTGGTAGTTGCACTTGACCACTTGTCTACTTACATGATGTATTTCCTGTTTTTGGCTCATGTGTTTAAGTGGGTGTGAAGACCACAAGTGTGTGTGCAGCTTTTTGTTACCCAATGGGGCACACTTATAGTGTTGTAAAATTATCACATGTAAGTGTTTACAGAGCTTTATTTGATTTTCAATACTTTGCATTTTAAAATAAACTTCTGAATGACTGTTCAGGAGTCTCTATAACAGATGACACAATTTAGTAATTGTGGTGCTTCTGATTAAGTGATTAAAAACAGTTGCAAATGTTGTACATAATAAACATACCTTTGCACAAATAAAATGTGCAAAACTGTGTTTTATTACCAAATTATATGTAATATCTAAGTGTATTATTCATATTTAACTCACACTGGAAAGGTTTATATGACATCTAGTGAGATCATGCCCAAAAGTCTCATGATTTTTTTCCAGAACATGATGCATGATGGAAAATGCTTAGCTTAGATAGTGTGGATTTAGTGTGCATTAACGGCACTGCACTTTGGAGTTTTTAAGACTGGGGACAGTATTGGGCACGCACTTCCGGTTGTGTGCACGTGCTCTAGAGTGGCCAAGACTGCAGGTGTGGGTTTATGGACAGGCCCAATGTTTGAATAGTATGTAAAGTGCAGTTACTAGATGGGCAGACCTCAGACAAAGTTGTTGGGTCATACAGTTATTGTCAACTCACAGCTCTGCATATTTTGTGTCTCTCTTATCTGACACATTCTCATCAGTTCACAGAGCCCTCTCCCTAACAAGCTGATGATCTGAATCAGGTGTGTTAAATAAGGAAGACATACAAAATGTGCAGAGTAGGTCCGGAGTTGAGAACCAGTGATCATCACAGACTGGAAGAATTAAGCATTATGAATGGAGAAAACAAACCAAATAGAGCAGTTCTTACCCAAGAGATTTCTCCATACGACCGCCCAAGGAACCCACCACCTCTCCCAATGTACAAAAGATCTGGCCAAGGAAATCCTGCAAAGAGAGAGAACATTAAAGAGGACTGGGGCCATTTTTCAACATGGCAAGACAAAAGGAATACGAAAGTATTTCAAGTTGTGTATTTATAGTATTTATTAGATTTCTTCTACTTTATCTGTAATCATTAGGTAAGAGCGAAGATAAGGTTTGATTTATCAACTTGTGCAAATAACTTCAAAGTTTAGTACATTATATGGACACAATTGTGTAAACACCAAAACACCACAGCCCTGTGTGCTTGTTCAGCTTTTAATTTCAAAACCATAAGCATTTATAAGTTGTCCCTCACTAAAAGCTCCATTCAGGGTAGGCTTTCCAGTAGGTGCTGGAACATGAATGTGTGGATTTGCTCTGTGGTGATGGGGTCTTGCTCGCAGTCAGTGTTCCAACCCATCCCTAAGGTGGTCGGTGGAGCTCAGGTTTGGGATTGGTGGAACCCCCCCCCCACCCCCAGACTGTTGCCATATAGTTAGATTCTCTAGAATGTTACTTTTTGAAATAGAATTAAGATTTTATTTTAGGCTTTTTTTATGAGTGGAATCCACTCATAAGGTGGAAGCCATTAATATACTGTATCTCTGTGGTAATTACAGTGGGTAAATATATATATATATATATATATATATATATATATATATATATATATATATATATATATATTCAAGTTTAATAATAAAATTGCTTTAAAGGAGTTAAAAAAATGCTGGATATTCTTTTTAATATAATTAAAGGGAACGATGACTATAGCTGTTAAGCTTCAGAAAGGACTATGAATCAATAATACAACCAAAAAACACTATTTTAAAGTCTGAAACTGTTTACGCAATGTGGGAAAGTTGTCACCCCCATGACAAACAATCTGAAGTGAAGCACAATATTTTGCTGAGAAAAAAACATAATTCAAATTATTTTCTTGGCAAAGCAGTGAATTTCCACCCCACTGACCTTCACAACAACAGTTTTTATAAGGGTAGGTGATACTATTTGTGCAATGAAGTTTGTATGCTGAAAATGATGGATCTTCATTTACTTTATTCTGTATTAATAAAAATGTGCATCAATGGAAAGTGCAGTGGAGTGAGAAAGATCAAAGGAAACAGGAGAAAATGAAAAGAAGGCATCCAGAGAATAAGAATGAAATTGGGGCCAATTGCTTTGCATTAGGAGATGAGTTTATATTTTTCAAGGACATAATTTCAGTGTAATAGTGGGGGACTTTACTTTTTTCATAATATTTAATTTAATTTAATTTAATTTAATTTAATTTAATTTAATTTAATTTAATTTAATTTAATTTAATTTAATTTAATTTAATTTAATTTAATTTAATTTAATTTAATTCATGCCTAATATCTTCTGCTGATTTGCAAAGCTTGAGAAGAGAGGGGGGCCAATTACTGCACCCTGAGGCACCCCACGGATTATTTCATGTAATTCTGAGTTTTCCCCTTCAGCAAACTTTGAAGCATCTCCCTATTACTCAAGCCAATGAAGTGCACTTCCTGTGATGCCAAGTTGAGAGGGTAGATGAAATAATTTCACCATTTTAAGGACAACAGGTCTAGCTAGATGATTTACTTTATAAAAAATAAAAAAATAAACTATCAAAATTATAACTAAACTGATTGGGCTAACCCGATGGTCTCGATGGTGTGGAAAAAGTATTGTCATGTTTGACATTAATGTTGTCATTAGTTCTCACATGTCCTGTAACCAAATGTGACACAGCAATTATGGATATGAAAAACCAAATGAGATTTGAGTGATATGGTGAAGGGGACAAATTTCAGTCTGTTCCTTAGACAAAAGTTACCATGTGACTTCAGTAGCCTTTGAATATAGTGAATGTGTTGAATATATGATTCTTTTTTTGCCAGCTTGCAGTCACTATATGCTTTTGTCGTATGGAAAAGAGCAGTGTGATTGTTGTGTTCCTTGGATAAATAAAATATTTTGGGCGGTGAACCTTTTTTTTTTTTAATTTGACTGTCACAAATTTAGACACTAGTCTTTGCTCTCTGAGTTCATACTCGGTTATTTATGAAATGCTACATTTTCACTGACACAGACATTCCCATGAGCACTTGTCCTACCGCTCCTCTAATTACTGCTGGCGACTAAATTCTAAATTTGTATTCATAAAGATGAAGATGAATAATCTAACTTTATTCTCTATAAACTCTATGAAGACCTCCTTCTCCACATCTTTTTTTTCTCCAGCTATCTCTTATGGTTTCCTTTTTCTGTCTCTGCATGTGTGGTTTTCTCCCTGCTGCCTCTCTAAATTTTCTCCTGAGGATATAGTCACTCTTTGCCTTTCAACACATCCTTTAATGGTTTTATGCAGCACTCCCTTCGGGAATGGACATGCAGTGTTTGTCTTTTCAAGTCAGGGGGGAAGAGAGTAATATTGATTTCTGGGTGACTAAGGGAGGGAGTAAAGCACCAGGAGGCACTGTGTCTGATTTGTAAGATAATTTTGAGGTAGTAATTTTCAGGGATGGAATTTGTATGCTCACTGGAGTCACTGAGGGTGTTTTCAATTACTCTTGTGCATGATGTGTGAAGAGATCAGTTTATCTGTCTCTTTACAGCTAGTGTGTCCACATGCTAGCGGCAGGAAACAATAGCAGTACAGATGCACTGGAGCGCTGCCTGGGATATGGCAGATTTACAGAGAAATGTACGGCTGGTTTAGATCAATGATGTTGTTGGCGGGTGGTTTAGTAAATGCCATGATGTGTTTCGTCAAACAGTTCAACTTTGCCACATTGATGGATGTCCACAGTTTCCAGTGCTATAAATACTGAATTAACTAACATTAAATGACCTCAGCTTCACTACTACCAGACTCTTGTTTGTTTGCCTTGTAAATTCCAAGGAATTACCAAAATCCTAGACTTATAAAATTAAAGGTTCCAATTAGAACCAAAATGGTTTGCAGCCTGATGTAAAAGAGAACTTTTGTAAGTTACATAAAGAACATTCTCTGTGTGTAATTCTCAAATTTGGTATAAAACAACCTATATATCGGCAAAAAATAAATAAATAATAACAATCTTCTTATTTAATGGATAGTGCGAATATACACAACACGCTGATCTAAAAAACTGAGATTAAATCAAGAATATTTTAATCTCCAAGAATAAATAATGCTATACTACAGAAAAAAAAATCTCTTTATAAGAAGTGGGATCTTGGAAGTTTCTTCAAAGAAATTCAGAAGAACCTTTATTTTTAAGAGTGTACCTCTTGATAAAGACATTTTGTTGAATGAAGCTGATCATGACAGAGGAACATATTGTGTAGTTCCAGCCTATGGAAATGCAATAACATCTGATGTCACGTCGGTGACGGATGAATTGGGATATCTACTTCGAGTGTAAACTAAACGAGCCAATGCACATTGGCATTCAATTATTGCATCCAGCTGCCGCTGATCACAGCATGAGTATAAAAAGGCAGCAGGTGCAATGCAAACCAGCTTTTCGCTTCAGAGCCGAGCGACAGTATTGTTCTGCTCAACTGTGTCTGCTGTGAACTACGAGTTCAGCATGCTCTCGGAAGCTTCCTGTGTTGGCGAGACGGCGCTTCAGTGGTGGTCGTTGCAGTGTCGAGTAGGTTGCGCACTTCAGGCTGCACTACCCCCTGTCGTGTTGCGAGCTGACTGAGGCGATCCGACACATCCTGCCCCGGCGGGCAGCTGCTGCCTCCACCCATCTACTGGCTGCAGTACCCCAGCCTGCTCATTGCCGAGGGCGGCCCCCACGTCCGTCCCTGCTCCCACCGTTGGCCTCACGGCTTACGGTACCCAAATTCTTGACAAAAGAGCAGTTTCCTTTATCTCTGTGTCCCAGGAGAGCACGGAGAGTTGTGGACGGCCAAGCACCGGACCTCACTCATCCTCCTCCTTTACCAGATGGCAGCAGCGGGCGGTTCAAGAGTGTCAACAAAGGCAAGCACTTTCTGTTCCAATGGACAACACAGCGACCATTGCATACATCAACCAACAAGGTGGTCTGCACTCCCGTCATATGTCGCAACTCGCCTGCCACGTCCTCCTTTGGAGTCGGAAGGTCCTGAGGTCACTTTGTGCTGTTCACTTTCTGGGCCTGCTTAACCGTATGGCCAACAAGCTGTCTCGAGCAATGCTCCCAGGGGAATGACGACTCCATCCCCTGATGGTCCAGCTGATTTGGAGATGCTTCGGATCTGCTTAGGTAGACCTGTTTGCTTCTCCAGAGAGCTCTCACTGCCAGTTGTTCTGTCACAAATATGCGTTTCCCCCAGTGAGCCTTCTCGCACAGACCGGGAGGACGAGGAGCAAGTCTTGCTAGTGGTGCTGTATTGGCCCACTCGGACCTGGTTCCCTGAACTAGTGCTCCTTGTGACAGCCACTCCTTGGCCATTTCCTCTGAGGAAGGATCTACTGACTCAGAGATGGGGCAACGTTTGGCAGCCATGTCCAGACCTTTGGAAACTCCATGTCTGGTCCCTGGATGGGACGCGGAGGTTCTAGGTGAACTACCCCAGGAAGTAGTGAACACTGTCTACGAGACATGCTTACGCCTTGAAGTGGAACCTATTCATCGAGTGGTGTTCTTCTCACTGAGAAGACCCCCGAAGATGCCCGATTGCGATCGTGCTTTCCTTTCTGCAGCAAGGGCTGGAGAGAAGGCTGTCTCCCTCCACCCTCAAAGTCCAGGTTGCTGCCATTGCTGCGTACCATGACCCCGTGAATGGGAAGTTTCTAGGTAAGCATGACCTCGTCCTCCGGTGCCTTAGAGGGGCCAGGAGGTTAAATCTTTCCCGGCAACCCTCTATACCCTCTTGGGACCTGACTCTAGTGCTAAAATCACTACAGCAGGGCACATTCGAGCCTTTGCATTCAGTTGAGCTAAAGTTTCTTTCATTGAAAACTCTGCTCCTGCTTGCACTGTCCTCCATCAAGAGGGTAGCGGACCTGCATGCATTTTCGGTTGACTATTCATACCTAGAGTTTGGGCCAGCTGACTCCCAAGTACTCCTGAGGCCCCGGCCCTGCTATGTGCCCAAGGTTCCCGCTACACCCTTCAAAAACCAAGTCGTGAACCTGCAAGCACTGCCCCTGGAGGAGGCAGACCCAGCCCTGGCTTTGCTCTGTACCGTCCAAGCATTTAGATGCTACGTAGACCAGACACAAAGCTTCAGGACCTTCAGAGACCGGCAGAAGGGGAATGCCGTCTCTAAGCAGAGGATGGCCCACTGGTATCCTCCTTTGTTCTAACTTCAAACGGGAAGTGGCACCGAGAGGCCCCGGTTAGTGTCGGCTTGCTAAAACTGCTCCAGAGTGTCCGTACTGTGGACCTTGTTTAGATCCTCCACCACCCTCGGCACCGGACGTGGCATAACATCCGGCGCCGGGACTTCAAGATGAATCCATGAGAACCGTGGAAGGCTGGGTTCCATATTGAGACCTAAACGGTATTCGTATGTGTATAGTCCATGGTATAGCCTTATAACCTGTGTTTCCCTGGCAGACTTCTGCCTTCCCAGGAGGGTTTTTTAATCACCTCCAATTTCTCCATATACGCCTAAATGGATGCTATATGTGTATTTGCTTCCGAAAACTCCTTCGGAAAGGATGAGGCTTCCGCAGCGTCCCAGTTCCAAGTGGAATGGGTACGTTTTCCCAGTGTTATTCAATCTCACCCAGTGAGGTAGTGCTTTGACAATGGTGAGTGGAATTACTTGTGCCGAGCCCCAGGCCTACACCAAATAGGGGTGCAGGCGGCTCGCACAGGGCACTGGAAGGGGCAGCACCCATGGCGCTGTGGTAGGGATCCCAATTCGTTGGTCACTGACGTGACGTTGAGAGTGACCGACTGAAAGGGAACATCTCAGTTACGTATGGTAACCCTCGTCACGTCCCGTGCTGGATGCAATAATTGCATGCCAATGAAGTAGATTGGTCTATCGAAGCGATATACCAATTTGTCGGTCACCGACGTGACGTCTCCGTTCCCTCCTTCAAGGAACGAGGGTTACCATACGTAACCGAGACGTTATTTTGGGTTGACTGGTTGTTTGATTAGAGCATGAAAGAAATAAAGACATAGAATGATTATGGCCACATTGCCTGACTAGCACTGATGGGACCAACATAGTGAATTTTCATCTTTTACTCTAAACCCATCATCAGTGTGTAAAATGATACCTCAGGGTAAAATGATACCCACTTGAGCACCAAAACACAGCTTCAATCATGCTATCATCTCTGTGAGAGCTTCTCTAATCAAAACAAATCACTATTAAACCCTGTTTACCTCTTTATTCTCATATAAACAGACCTGCTGATTAGAAGCACTGTGAGATGGTTTTACTGTGGGGCTAGTTTGTATGATGGCATCCTAAACTTCATTATGGCCTAGAGAAGGTCTATAGGGTAAGCGTTTATGGCGTCTGAGAGGAAACGTGGAGAGGAGACTTACATGTTTTGAAAGGTTGGTGCTCTTGGAGTCGACATCATATCTGAAAAACCAAAGATAAGGACATATTGAGAAGGGACACACAACCAGAATAACCAGTTTTTGTTTGTGTATTCATAATTTTTGTATTTATTGCTTATATCATATCAAATACCAGCTGGCCCAGAACGATTTGATAAATTGGCTTTAGCTGTAGCTCCTTAAATGAACTTACTCATTCAAAACACTCAAGCATGGATCATTTTTACTAATCTAAATGTCGCCATGTTCTAGGGCAACAACCTAACTAAAAAGAAAATGCATAAGCGACAGATTTGTAACACTCTCTAGCAAACTCCACGTGCCACACAAATATAGTTCCTTATGAAAAGTGACATGACATACAGCCAAGTATGGTGACCCATACTCAGAATTCATGCTCTGCATTTAACCCATACAAAGTACACACACACACACACACACACACACACACACACACCCGGAGCAGTGGACAGCCATTTATGCTGTGGTGCCCGGGGATTAGTTGGGGGTTCAGTGCCTTGCTCAAGGGCACCTCAGTCGTGGTATTGCTTGCCCAAGATTCGAACCCATAACCTTAGGGTTAGGAGTCAAACTCTCTAACCATTAGGCCATGACTTCCCCAAAATAGAATGTCATGAAGTCTCTAGTGAAGTGCACTAGAGACTTCACTGACAATCTGTCATTAGACACACATCACACATTTTTTACACATTAGTATGTTGCTACGCTAAGGAGAAGAATCATAACAATACGTGACATTCTATTTTGAATTAGATGTATAATCACTACTTTTCATTAATAAATATATTTATAATCAACATTTCTTTCAACTTTGTTCACCATACTGGATGAATTTTTGCACTGACCTCAATGCAATGCATTCTGGGACTGCTGCCGACTTTTGAAAATGCTGTCTGCAGCAGATTTGAAATGATTTGGTCTCATATTTATGCATGATTTACCTTTTCTTTATTTCCAGCCTCTTTGTCATAACTGGGGCAACCAAATCAGATAAAACCCAGCTGTGTGTAAAGCATAATAACTGACTTACCCTTTCAATTTTGACGAATTTCAAAACCAGTTCTTTATATTCTCTTTCATACAACCTCCACTGAGTGTTTTAAGTGAATAAATGAGGTGAATTTGTTACATAAGAAGTCCCAAAAGGGACTGTGACGTTCTATTCAGCTATACATCTTCACATTCATAAATACTGCATGGCCCCAGAGTGGAACAAAAACATACATTGACACCGACTTAACCCTGGCAGTCTGGCACAAACACACACACAAACAACAAACAACAAGCCTGCTTCCAAACTCAAATAAACACAAGTACACACAACCAGAAGTGATGAAATTGAGATTTTCTCTTTCTCTAGGGAACAAGTCTACACTCTTGAGGGAGCTACTGGAAGGTGGGAAACTCATCAGGGTTGAGACGCTCTTGGCATAGGTGCTAACTAGCCGACTTTAATGCAGTGTCTACATAGTATATTGACCACATTTAACTGATTCTTCCACAAGATTCTTTAGCATGGTAATCTACAGAAAAAAAGTGTTTGGTTTCTTCATCTCTGAAATGACTTGTAGGAGAGTAAATGTAGCCTAAAATGTAGCTTTCTGATTCAGCTTTGACACATAATGAAAGTAAAATTATTTGCGAATACACTTCATCAGATACTCTCTTGAGTAACCATTCGTAACAGCGGGCAATCATTTTTCTTGCCAAAACTGTTCTGACTCCATCAAGACTGTTTTGGACCCACACATAGTTATCTGGAGTGACATCTGGGCTTTAAGTGAAGCACTTCAGGACATCTATACTTGTGGTTTTAAGCCACTACCGTGGTTCTTTTTCATGTTCCAGTATGTTTGAGAAAATTGTCCTGTGGGCGGATGAACTAATCTCTAAGTCCCCATCCTCTTGCATACATGCAGCAGGTCTTCGCCTCAGGAGATTCCCATACTTAGCATAATCCGTTTTTTTCCTTCTTTCCTGGAGATTTCCAAAACCCTGCCACAGAGGTCCATCCCCAAATTGTGAAGCTGCCACCAGCCTGGTTCACTCTTACATAATATTTTGTGCTGTGTTAGGAATCTGCCAACCTGCAGCCCAAAAGCTCTTCAAATAATAAATACACTCTTATCTCACAATCTTCTCCCGAACTCGAACTAATAATTATTTGTTCCAGATGTGCAATTTTGGTGGATGTTCAATTTTCAACATCATCTTCTCATAAATAAACCTCTCTTTACCTTCAATTATATTTAAGCCTTGCAAATGTTCTCATATTCTTGCCATGATTCATGATCTCATTTATGCTTGGTATGCTCTTCAGAATTCTGTCTCCTTGACCTTCATGGTCTATTGTATTCCTGAAAATGAATGCAAATGCTCCCAGACAGAGGTCCATTTATTCATACAAATGGCTCAAATCAAGCAGATATTGACAAAATAGAAGAAGGATTGTTATTTTATACCCAATAATCCAAAAAAGTGTTACAGTACAGTGGCAAATGCTTAAAACAAATCACTCTTAAAAAATTGTGCTAAATAGCACTAAAAGTGGTTCATTGGCTCGTAATCATAGGGTAAGCACTTTATGTGTTATATAGCACCTAGTTTTAAAAGATGTCATACTGGACCTTTGTCAAATGGTGTTATGTAGAACCATAAGAGGAACCCCATTCTCCTCCTTAGATTTTAGATATGTTACTCAACTCTCAAATGTTTGCTATGAATTGGAATACAATGTCAAAAGCTATTTTGAATGACTTTTATCTTTTCTGAGGTCAAAACATCTTGTGTGGGGGCCCTGGAATATTTTCTTATAGCGGGGCCTTGGGGCAAAAGGTTTGAGAACCATGCTATCTTCAGAAAATACACTGTATTTTAATGTAGTTGTTTTTTTGTTTTTTTGTTTTTTTCCCCCAACTTAACTAAGAGACTAGAACCTTTAACAAACTATACAGGGGCTTAATGGGTTCTTTGTATGGCAGTGGTGCTATATAGCACCTCGACCGCCCCAAAGAACCACTTAAAAACCCCTAAACTACCAATTTTTTTTTGTGTGTGTATTACGTTCTGATCTTTTCTTAAATTAGCGTCCAGTTTTTAAATTAGTGCATTTTGTTAGCACATTTATTTATTTAAATATTTATTTTTTCAGTATCACTCACTAACTGTGCTTGGAAATTTCCTCTCAAACTGTCCAAACTGACACTGAAAGGCTCCTTGTTCCGAGAAGTCAAGTGCAAAACCTCATTCATTAAACAAACAAATCACCTCTAGACTAAATTCCAAGACTATAAATAAGAAACTCTTCCCAGAGTCCTCCAGATATCACACCACTGACGGTAAACATGACACAATGTCCTCAGAATACTTTGTACTGTTCTTTCTTAATACTGCAATAATGTCAGAAGTTATTATAGTGCAAACAAATATTAGAGGTAGTTTTTTATTTTATTTGTTTGTTTGTGGTTTTTCAAACGTACAGAATAAAATAGTGGCTGAGGTAGAGCTACTGGAGCCTTTCTACTTGGACAAACATATCTGAAGAAAGAGATGTGAGGTGCAGTCACATTTACTGTTGTTTGGCAAATTCTCATGGGTTAAATCCAGGCGACTGGGAGTTTTGCATGAGGGTAGAAGTTCTCCCCTCACAGATTTTGCAACAAGTTCAAGTTTGTCACATAGATTTGCCACACTGACCAACAGGAAGCATTTTAGTTTGAAACATTTGTTAAAATTTACTTTGCCATAATTTAAAATAGTTATGAATTGCCATGAGATGGAGACTGTGTTTTAGATACAACACCATTAATGAATTCTGCTATAAAGACTTGAAATTTACAAAATACAAACAGCCACTCCTGCTCTCCTTTCCTGAGAAACAAGTGGCAGAAAAGAAATGATGTGTGCATACACAGAGGTGCTCGACGAAGCCATCACAGCGGATTGTAACGTGGTCTGCTGTCTGCCCACACATTCAACAGACCCTGAAGGGAACGACACACACACAGCTTCCCATTTACACACTCTGACTAAACCGCATTATGCTCCTCTCTCCCAACACTATTTATAGCAACACATGCTGATGCTGATGGGAATCCGTCATTCTAACGCACACAAACAGGCGCACAGAATCCAAACGAGTAGCACTGAAACATGACAAATTTATCAAAAATTGCATTGCTAATGCTACAGTTTGCTCAGATGACGTGAGATCAAAATCAATACAGAACAACAGGCTGGCTGCATTGTGGAATTGTCTATAGGGGAAAAAAATAAAATAAAAATTCATCGTATCAAAAAAATGTGAGTGATGCTGCCTCTATATAACTTGTTTTTATGATGTGATGCTAGGATGTTGTTGATGGTTCCCAGAACATTGCTAAGTGGTTACTAGACTATTCTGAATGATTTTTTAACTTGTTGCTATGTCAATGGTTTCTTGCTAGCTGGCTGCTTGGTATGTGATGCATTTGCTAGTAAGTTCTGGGTGGTTGCCAAGGTGTTGCTGTTCGGTTGCTACTGAGTGCTGGATGGTGCTAGAGCAGTAGCTAGGTGGTTTCTATAGTGTTCTGTCTGGCTGCTATGGAAAGGTTGCTAAGGCACTGCTATTCATTTGCTAGAGAGTGCTGGGTGGTTCCTATGAAGCTAGGGATTGTTGCTAGGGTGTAGTGATGTTAGCTCGACACTGAAGCTCCCAAGCTTGTATCCAAAAAAAAAAAAAAAAAAAAAATACACATTTCACATCAAATAACTGTATCGGAGCTTGAATCGTTTTGCCAAAAGCATGTGATCTATGACGTTTGAAGCTTCATCCATCTGAAAACCATGTGACTGCGTCAGTATCTGGTTCAAACTAAGCGAACCTCAATTTATGTTTCATTTATTTTACGTATTTTAGTGCCAGTACACCGACACAAATGAAAGACTTTGACAATGACCACTATTTAAATACAATAAAATAAAACAAAAAAAATCAGTTTTAGAACCGGCGCCTGTAATGTAACACAGCTCTTTGGAAGGTGTTTTTAATTTTTATGAACACTCGATGGCCACAACATAAACTATGTTGAAAAGCTTTAAGTAATTAACTATTTTCTGATACAATTGTATTTAAAGCTTCACTGGTTCAGAACGCTTCACTTCGCCATCACTACTAGGGTGTTTTTATGTAGTTGATAAGAGTGTTTTATGTAGCTAATATGGAGTTATATTATTATTATTATTATTATTTTTTTTTTTTTTTTTGATATGGAGTTATGTGTTTGCTAAGGCGTTGCTATGCAGTTGAAGCATCAAAGTGCAGTTGAAGCATTTTTTTTTGTAGCGTCAAAGTATTAGTTACATAGACTGTCAATGGAGGGACCAAAATTGTCATTTGTGTTCTCAAGATGAATGAAAGTCTTATGGATTTGGAAAGACATGAGGGTGAGCAAATGGTTATAGAATTTTCATTTGTGGGTGAACTATCCATTTAAGGGTGGTTGGTATTGTGTTCTGTGTGGCTGCTGGAGAATTCTAAGTGGGTTCTAAAGTATTGCTATGCAATTGCTAGTGAGCACTGGGTGGTTGCTAGAGTGTTGCTAGGTGGTTACTACGGTGTTCTGGGTAGTTGCTATGGTGTTCATAGATCAGTGATGGACAAATTCACCCCTACTGTCCTGCAGAGTTTAGTTCTATACCTGATTTAACACACCTGCTTGTAATTTTCAAGCAATCCTGAAGACACATGTGCTGCATTCCACTTCACTTTTAGATGCGAACTTCCCTAAACCCTTCCCCTTAGGGGAATCCCCACTGCAATTTTGAAGAGCGTTCCATGAACTGGACAAGGACAGTTTATATGGACAGACCCACAATCTATCAATTTTGACAGTGGGAGGGAGTCTACTTCATACGTACACTTCAGGCCGCTCCATATACCAAAAGGCAACACAAATGTGACTTGGGTAATTTACCCCTACCCAAACCAACTCAAGGTCCACAGCGGATTTCAAGTGATCAAGGATCAAGGATCAAGGATGCTCCAATTCAGCCCATTGTAAGGTTCTGCCAGAGGTGGGCAATCGAACAATGCTGCGTTCCAATTCACTTTTTTATGCCCTTCACTCGCTAACTTCTCTCTATCTCGTTTTCTTGGATGTATGTCATTGATTACATTGCATGAGCGCCCACTACTGGCGGAACCTTTGGAATGGGCTGAATTGGAACTAGTGGAGCATTCTATATGTATATAGATATGCTTGAGCTGTTATAAATGTAATATATATATATATATATATATATATATATATATATATATATATATATATACTATAGAGTTGTTTGGGGTAGGGATAAACTAAACGCAATCTGCGATGACATCATAGTCGTGTTGCACTGTGGTCTATAAAGTAGCCTGAAGTGTGCATATGAATCAGACTCGCTCCTTCGGTCAAAATCGAGGGGTCTAAGGTATGTCCATGTAAACTTCCCTCATCCACTTGACGAAGTGGAACGCACTTCAAAATGGAGAGGGTGAGTGCTTAGGGAAGTTCGCGAGTGCGTGTCTAAAAGTGAACTGAAATCTGGCAGCCAAGAATATCAATGATGTACATCTGAGCGAACGTGATGGAGGGATGTCAGCGAGGGAAGGGCATAAAAAAACAAAATGGAACGGAGCCATGTTAGATTTTTCAGGTGTGTTTGGTTTGATAGCTTAACTCTGCTGGACCGTGGCCTTGCCCATCACTGTTTTAGATTGATGATAGTGTTCTGGATGGCTGCTAGAGAGTTCTTGAGGATTCTAAGGCATTGCTGTGCAGTTGCTAGTGAGTGCTGGGTGGTTGCTAGAGCATTGCAACATGGTTGCTATGGTTTTGGGGGTCTTTGCTAAGGTGTTTCTAGATCAGGGATAAGTAATATCAGTCCTGGAGTGCCACTGTCCTGCAGAGTTTAGCTCCAACCCTTAAAAAAAACTCACCTGCCTTAGTGTTCCTTAGTGAGCTTGTTCATGTGGGTTTAATTAGGGTTGGAGTTATACTCTGCAGGACAGTGGCACTCCAGGACCGACATTCCCTATCCCTGTTCTAGATGGTTCAAGACCAAGACCTCCAATTCTGCTCCTGGAGGTCCGGTGTCCTGCAGACTGTAATTCAAACCAGCTCAAAACACCTGCCTGCAAGTTTCTTGTAACCTTGAGAACCTTGATTAGCTGGTTTTGGTGTATTTAATTAGGGTTAGAGCTAACCTCTATAGGACAGTAGCCCTCCAGGAACTGAATTTGACACCAATGTTCTAGATGTTCAAATCCCTAACCCTAAGTATGAGCATTAGTAATAGTGATGTTTGCTCAGGAAAGCTTGCAATAAAAAGAAGAAACAGACAACAGTTGTTTCCAAAATCAGTGGTTGGAGACTTTGAGATGATCTTTAATTGGATTATGGTCTTATGAGGGGAGTTGACACTTGCCTGTTTCTCATTAAGAACAACATCATTAAAGCACATACATCATGAATCATTCTCTTCTGCCCTGTCACAATGCAACGGAGAGATAAAGCCATAAAGAGACAGTGAAAAAGATCAACAAGCTATACTGAAGGATCTATGAATCTTGACATATATCTAGGGTTAGATATAGCTTAACCTCAAATTTATCTATTTATTGTCTCTGTGCTTCTTCCATTTATTTGTGGGGCTCAGTCCCCCTTGTTGTCATGATGACGTGCCATGTCGTCCTCATCAGCAGTGCTTTGGTTTCGCTATCGTCTCGGAGGCACTGCCCACAAGACCTCGTGACCCCTCTCATGTCTGCCGCAGATTTACAGACCCAGTATGACAGGCCGTAGAGCGGGGACACCGATCCACAGAGACAACACACACACACACGCTCTGCCTGCAGACATACACACTCATGCTGAAGCCTAGAGACACACACAAATTCCTCACACACACTTGGGCCAACGGATACAGAATGACTCATATCTGTTCCTAAATACACCCATAAATGCCTAAATATACAGACACAAACACATTTAGACTGACACAAAATAATAAATATTAGCACACATGCACATACACAAATGAACAAGGTCAAAAACTGAAAACTGTATATATAAAATTAAAGCTAATTTAAAGTATTATTAAATACTATAATAGTATATAAATAATACTAAAATGACACTGATGCCAATAATTATTTTCATGTTATGGTTAATAACTGATAAATTGCTTATATAATTATATAATAAAAATAATAAACTACAACTAAAATCAGTCATTTTAAATGTTGCAAGTAAATTTCCGTATCACAAAATTATAATGTATAGTATCTAAAATCAATATTAATTTTGGACTATGAAAAGTGTTATTACATTAAAAAGATTAACGTTTTTAACATTACCTTTTCGGTCACCTACAATTAATATAAATGTAAAAATAGAAGAACCAAGCATCCAAAAATATTATTAGCATTATTACTATAATATTAAATGATACTGATATATATTAAAAAAGTTTAACATCAACCGATGACTAATATGGTACCACCGTGCATCACATACTCTCATGGAAAAGTGACCCTTAATACTTATACAGAAAATCAGGAAAGGTGTCAGTAAACTAAAAATCATATTTCCATTATTATAGAATCGTATAATAATTGTTTTCCCCCCTGTAACTACACTGTCAGGGTAAGAGACATTGTCCGGTGTCTGTACAGTGTTACTCACACAGTATGTGTGATTCGTGAGAAGTTTTGGGTTTTGGTTGTGACATCTGTTTATAAAATCACACAAATCATATCACAGTTATTTTACAGTTGGGTTTACAGTAGCTGACAGATCTGTTGTTGAAGCATGACTCCGGTGTTTGATGTACCAATATGTTTTGCCTAATAATAACCTTACAATACAACCTTACAATATATATATATATATATATATTATATATATATTTTTTTTTTTTTTTTTTTTTTTTTTTTTTGTCAAAGTTGGTTTCATATTTACCAATAAGCATTACACTTTTATGTGGATTAAATAAATGTTACCAACTAATTAATTTGCACCAAACTTTCTTTAAAAAAATTGTTTAAAACTAATAAAGTGCATTGAAGGAGTGGGCTGGTGAAAAATCTGAATTAGTTGACACTTATAAATACATTAAAAAATGAAAATCAGTTGACAGTCTTGGTCGCGCCTCAGTTTTAGTCCACTCAACCACAATTTATTCTTAAACTTGAATACATGTTAATTACTGTATTGCATAACACATATCACCTGTCCAAAGTGTATACAAACTGCCAAAAATAGTGCATATAAAAAGAGACAAATTCCAATATTTGAGCTATAATACCAGAATAATCTTAAAACCAGTAATAACTCCTTTAGCTCAGACAGTAGTGCTTAGAGCTAGCAATGTCAGAGTTGTGGATGTAATTCCCAGAGAATGTATTAACATCCTTTTAGAAAAAGAAAGTTTGCTTAATTGTACTGAATGTGCACTTGTAGTGTGCTTCACATCTTAAAAAGTATATATATAAGTATATATCCTCTAATTTAAACAAACACACTGTGAAAAAAATGATTTATGTTGTCTTATGTTGTCATATGAAATCAAGAAGACAACTTAAAGTCTGTCCTAAAAGGTCATTCCAAATTCTTTAACATATTTGTAAAACCCGGTAAAGTTTCTAATACATAAAAATGTCAATCCTCCCAAATTTATGTGCACCCAGACTAGTTAGAATGTAAATGCAGTGAAACTGAAGGCTTATTAAAATAATATATATTGGTACTTACAGATCAAACTTTAAGTTCTGTCTTTCTTCAAAGAAGTAGTCCAATATGAATTTTCGCACAAAATCTGGGTTCAGAGTGTTATCAATAACTTCTGTCCGCCCAAACTGAAAAAAAGGAAGATTAGTTGAAAGTATTTATATAAACATTTTTCCTTTGAATTGAAATGTATAGAGCTAAAAGTCATAGTATGTATAACAGTGGTCCTTATCAAAGTTCTAAAATGTACTCAAAATTATTAAATATAATTTAAATTAATCGAAAGCAAGCAACAAAACAACTAAAAATCAAGATATTTCTGTCCTCTTAACAAAGATTTTTTCTTTGAAAAAACAAAACAAAACAAAAAAAAAACAGCGATCTCATAGTCTTGAAAAGCATGAATAAGAGAGGAATATATGAGGTAGACTGATTTTAATTTTAACCCAGAAAAAAAAGCATGTACATAAAGAATTTTAAATAAATAAATAAAACACCATTTTTACAATGAATATAAATTTTAGAAGTTATCATAAGCTCTAAAATATTTTATCAAAACATACGTAGAGATGTAACATTACGCATGTAATTAAAATCAAAACAAGATACAATACATATTTTGAACCAGTAATTTCAAATTACTTTACATTTGCCAAGTGTATAAGAAAGTTCTATAAATCCAAATCAACAAGTCTTTTTTTATTCCTGAGCTTTGATTTTCTATATCAAAGCAATCAGCAAGAATTTTTTTATATCCTATGCGCAAATACAAGTCCCTGTTAACTGTGTACACCTCCCACATTTCTGCTATCTTCAACATCTTTTATATGGAGGTCAAAGATGCAAATGACAGTGTTGAGTGGTGTGCTGAAGCCTTGATGCGATGTGAAAGGGACTTATCGTTTTAATGAACTGACTTGAAAAGTGGGCTGGAGTTGTCTTGATATGAGCGTGGGTGAGAATGTTATTACATTCCTTGGGTGGCTTATCATATTTCACCAGCTAGTGATTGAAGTTAATAAATACATGGCCCTCTTAATGGTGCTTTAGAGAGCCTGATATTTGCTCTGATTAGCTGGGAAAGCAAAAATATGAAGAACTGATAGACACAGAAAAAAAGAGCGCCAAAAATAATTGATATTACTATTCTGAGAATATTCCAAGCCCACATTTACATGTATTAATATTTATGAGACCAAGGGTCTGCCGGGCCCTTCAAGGGGTCGACACGACTGGGTCAGATTGTTCCGCTCACCTCTCGCCACTCTTTGCTGCCAATGCCTTGGGTGTACAGCACACAGACTGTGAAGAGCAAAGAGAGAGACAGAGATCTCACCTCTCGCCACTCAGGGGGGGGGGGGGGGGGGTGAATATATTTAAAACAGTTTAACATCAACCGATGATAATATGCCTGCCACCGTGCCTCACATACTCTCATGGAAATTTCCACTTGTACATCCACTTATACAAGAAAAATCAGAAAGAGTGTCAGTAAACTAAAATCAAATCATATTCCATTTATTCTAAGACCCGTATAATAATGTTTTCCACCCCTGCCTAACTACACGTCAGGGTAAGAGGAACATTGTCCGGTGTCTGTACAGTGTTACTCACACAGTATGTGTGATTCTTGAGAAGTTTGGGTGTTTGGTTTGTGACATCTGGTTATAAAACTCACACAAATCATATCACAGTTTTTACAGTTGGTTTACAGTAGCTGACAGATCTGTTTGTTGCAGCATGGGACTCCGTGTTTGATGTACCCATATGTTTTGCCTAATAATTAACCTTACAATACAACCTTACAATATATATATCATATATATTTTTTTTTAATCAAAGTCGGTTTCATAGTTACCAATAAGGTTACACTTTTATGTGGATTAAAATAATGGTTACCAACTAATTAATTTGCACCAAACTTTCTTTTAAAAAAATGTTTAAAACTAATTAAGTGCCTTGAAGGAGTGGGCTGGTGAAAAATCTGAATTAGTTGACATTCATAAATACAATAAAAAATGAAAATCAGTGACCAATCTTGGTCGCGCCTCAGTTTTAGTCCACTTAACCACAATTTATTCTTAGACTGAATACATGTTAATTACTGTATTGCATGGAACAACATATCACCTGTCCAAAGTGTATACAAACTGCCAAAACTAGTGCATATAAAAAGAGACAAATTCCAATATTTGAGCTATAATAACCAGAGTAATCTTAAAACAGTAATAACTCCTTTAGCTCAGACAGTAGTGCTTAGAGCTTAGCAATGTCAGAGGTGTGGGTGTATGTGACGAGTGGGGCGGGGCCGAGAGCCGTGGGAGATCGGGAGGATACAAAAGAGGAGCGACGCCAGTGAAGGACGAAGCGAGGACCAGGCCGGGTTTTATTTTGGGTTTGTTTTTTGGGTTTGTGCGCGGCAGTCGCCCGTGAGGGGCTGTCGCGCTGTTGTTATGGTTATTTTGATTATTAAAGTTTTATTTGAATGTTCGCCGGTTCCCGCCCTCCTTCTTCCTGTGACTATGGAGTTTTATTATTACACTGGTGCCGAAAACCCGGGAGGAAGGAGGGACGCGCTGCCGAAGATCCCTTGCCGCTGGGGTGAATCCACGGTGCCATGGAGCAAGGTGTAGCAGTCTGGCGCCGTGGACGCTCGAGGCGGTTGGGCTGGAGTGAGTTGCCGGGGCGGACGAACTCGCTGCGGCCAGCCCCGTGATGTGGCAGGGGCGGCTGCCGTCCGTGAGGAGCGGAGGCGGTCTGCGCTGTTGCCGAGGGGGCCGGAGCCCTGCTGCCATCCCATAGAAAGAGGAGGAGCAGGGAACGGGGACTCCTTGCCGGCTGCCCCCAAAACCGCGAGGAGCCGTTCGCCGCAGACACCGGGCGGCGAAGGCGTGTCGTGCCGTCCACCGAGGGCCGTCCCAGTGCCACCGCCAGGCACCGCGGAGGAGTTAACCCAGTGGTGGAGGGCGAGCGGCAGTGTGTCTGGGAACCGGATTTTTTTTTTTTTCTTCTCTCCCCTCTCGGGTCTCTGTCGCTCTCATCCTTCCATCCTTTTCCTTTCTCTCGCCTCCGTCTGTCTGTCCTTAACCCCAGGGTCCCCGCAGCCACCGTGATGCAGGTCCCCCCCGGAGGGAAGGGAGGGGGGGAGTGGAGCGCAGTCTCGTGGGTACCCCCCGGCCTGTGAGGGGCGCCCCCGAGGGGGGGGGGGGGGGGGGGGGGGGGGGGGGGGGGTGGTATAGACGAGTGGATGTGGAGGCGGGGCGAGAGCCGTGGGAACGGAGCCGAGGCGGTCGGAGTGATTGGGAAATGAGCGACACCTGGCTCCACTCACCAGTCTCGAGTTCCCACGGAGGAGATCGGGAGGATACAAAAGAGGAGCGACGACAGTTGAAGGACGAGAGAGGACCAGGCCGGGGTTTTATTTTTGAGTTTGGTTTTTGGGTTTGTGCGCGGCAGTCGCCCGTGAGGGGCTGTCGCGCTGTTTTATGGTTATTTTGATTATTTAAAGTTTTATTTGAATGTTCGCGGTTGCCCGCCTCCTATCTTCCTGTGACTATGGAGTTTTATTATTACAGTGTAATTCCCAGAGAATGTATTAACTATCCGTTTTAGAAAAAGAAAGTTTGCCTAATTAATTGTACTGAATGTGCCTTTGTAGTGTGCTTCACATCTTAAAAAGTATATATATATATATAGATTTATATATATATAATATATTTAGATATATATATATTTAAACAATAATTGTAGAATAATATATTAATGAAATAAAAGCACTTTAGTACACTAGTGTATTGGAGTAAATACACTTCCCAAATGAACATATCCTTTCTACATAAAATATACACTTTCAACCTCCTCTAATTTAAACAAACCACACTGTGTAAAAAATGAATCCTGTTGTCTTATGTTGTCTTATGTTGTCATATGAAATCAAGAAGACAACTTAAAAGTCTGTCCTAAAAGGTCATTCCAAATTCTTTAACATATTTGTAAAACCCGGTAAAGTTTCTAATACATAAAAAATGTCAATCCTCCCAAATTTATGTGCACCCAGACTAGTTTAGGAATGTAATGCAGTGAAACTGAAGGTTTATTAAAATAATATATATTGGTACTTACAGATCAAACTTTAAGTTCTGTCTTTTCTTCAAAGAAGTGTCCAATATGAAATTTTCGCAACAAAATCTGGGTTCAAAGTGTTATCAATAACTTCTGTCCGCACAAACTGAAAAAAAGGAAGGTTAGTTGAAAAAGTATTTATATAAACATTTTTCCTTTGAATTGAAAATGTATAGAGCTAACAGTCATAGTATGTATAACAGTGGTCCTTAACAAAGTTCTAAAATGTACTCAAATTTATTAAATATCATTTAAATTACGCTCGAAAGCAAGCAACAAAACGAACTAAAAATCAAGATATTTCTGTCCTCTTAAAAAGATTTTTTCTTTTGAAAAAACAAACAAACAAAACAAAAATAAAAACAGCGATCTCATAGTCTTGAAAAGCATGAATAAGAGAGGAATATATGAGGTAGACTGATTTTAATTTTAACCAGAAAAAAAAAGCATGTTACATAAAGAATGTTAAATAAATAATAAAACCACCATTTTTTACAATGAATATAAATTTTAGAAGTTATCATAAGCTCTAAAATATTTTATCAAAACATACGTAGAGATGTAACATTAACGCATGTAAATTAAATCAAAAACAAGATACAATACATATTTTGAACCAGTAATTTCAAATTACTTTTACATTTGCCAAGTGTATAAGAAAGTTCTCTAAAATCCAAATCAATAAGTCTTTTTTTTTTTCCTGAGCTTTGATTTTCTATATCAAAAAGCAATCAGCAAGAATTTTTTTATATCCTATGCGCAAATACAAGTCCCTGTTAACTGTGTACACACCCCCACATTTCTGCTATCTTCAACATCTTTTATATGGAGGTCAAAGATGCAAATGACAGCGTTGAGTGGTGCGCTGAAGCCTTGATGCGATGTGAAAGGGACTTATCGTTTTAATGAACCGACTTGAAAAGTGGGCTGGAGTTGTCTTGATATGAGCGTGGGTGAGAATGTTATTACATTCCTTGGGTGGCTTATCATATTTCACCAGCTAGTGATTGAAGTTAATAAATACATTGCCCTCTTAATGGTGCTTTAGAGAGCCTGATATTTGCTCTGATTAGCTGGGAAAGCAAAAATATGAAGAACTGATAGACACAGAAAAAAAGAGCGCCAAAAATAATTGATATTACTATTCTGAGAATATTCCAAGCCCACATTTACATGAATTAATATTTATGAGACCAAGGGTCTGCCGGGCCCTTCAAGGGGTCGACACGACTGGGTCAGATTGTTCCGCTCACCTCTCGCCACTCTTTGCTGCCAATGCCTTGGGTGTACAGCACACAGACTGTGAAGAGCAAAGAGAGAGACAGAGATTGTATTATACAAAGACAAAGATTTTTTTAAATGCCATAAGACCTGTGACACTCTTAACTCTGTAGTGTGTAATCTTATGGTCTACTGTGTTTGCAGAGAAACAGCTTAGAACCAGAGCAGTGGAATGCAATGAGATAAGACAGAATTTTCATTCATGGGTGAACTATTCATTTTAATATTACAATATCTTAATGTGCCAACTAACCGATGGATGGATCATGGATGGACAAAGAAATAAAGAAAGAAAGAAACATACATACATACATACATACATACATACATGTCTCTTCAAACTTTCTTTCTTCCACTAAACACTAAAGGAGATGTTTAGCTGAATGTTCATGCTGTACTTTTCCATACAATAAAAGTGGATGGTGACCAGGGCTTGTCAAACTCCATAACAATTACCATAAAAGCATCATAAAAGTTCGGAAATTCTTTGTTCCGAATCTTCAAATGCCAAAAGATTAATTGTGTGAGGGAAAAGCTGAAAGTTGCTATTCAATGAAAATCTAAAAATTAGACATTCTATTATAAATTACATTTTTTGATTTATGTACATTATTGATTTAAATTAAACATTTTACACTTAAAGAAATTAAGAAAAATTAAATAAATGATGTACATTCACATGACATAAAAAAGATATTAATGGTAAAAAAAGAAAAAGTAATTTTATTCTACATTAGGGAAGACCTCCATATTGAGATCACATGACCAGCTTAATCCTACTCACTTTATCACAGTAACCACCCTATTAAATGCCACTTTAGGTTTGTAAAATAAATTTATCCATGGCATAGTCACGAATATTAATGTGAATATTACAGTATTTCTACAGCGGCATTTGAAAATGCTTGCTTTTGCATGATTGTTGCATCCACACCTGTAGATGTCACATTATTAATTGATCATGATCCCTTTTCTTGTGACATTGCATTTATAGTTTAGATGTTTGTATCATTTTTTTTCTATTTAATCATGTGTGCATATTTCTTACAGTTCAGAAAATCTATATGGCAGTGAGCATAAAACATTCACTAATAATTATGTGGATTATTCGTACAGAAGAACTTCTCACGCACATTAATTTGTTCTTAACTTTGTTCTTATGTTAATGATTTGGATTATTCTAAATCGGTGACTGCATACTCGAGGCATTAGCATGTTTGCAATTTTTATGCAGAGGAACCTTGCAGTTTTTGCTTTAAGGCACTCTTTCTTACTCTGTTAGTGTATGTCTACACATTATGAAATATATTTATGATGAAATATACAGTAAGACAAATGATACATTATGTTAAAAATGTAATCTTAACACATTTATAAGGCCTCCCAGAATATGTTTTTTTCATATATGTGGTTTCATTTTCTGTACATTTTTTCGTAAAGTACAAAGGTTATTGTTGAATCAAGATGTGTTTGTAAAAATGTGAATATGCATATTTTTGACACAATTCATGCATACAGTTAGTAGACATACGGTGAAACGATGAAAAGCTGTGGATAAAGATAAGATAGCTACAAAATGTGTGTGTGCAATTAAAAAACATAAAGCCTAAGGCTCAACTACTGAAACATGCAAAATGTGTTATATATATATATATGATATATATATATATATTATATATAGTTATATATATATATATATAACTGAGTGTTTGAACATTTTCTATGTTTGTCATAAAGATAATGGTAACACTAAGAGACTGGTCCAACAGTACTCAGCATAATTAAGATGGAGGCTCAGCACAAGTGCCCACTTGCATGAATGCAAGGACCCTGTCAGTGGCCCAGAAAGAGCTGACAAGAGCTGGTGAAACATCTGTTTAGACCAGCTGATCATGAACAGGACCAGTAAACAAATGGCAATAATATAAAAATAAAAAGACACTTACAAAAACTACTGCAATGCAAAGCAAAACAGGTGGAAAAGTGGACAAACAATCTGAAAGAAAAGAGAAAGCAGGCAAGAAATAAACGAAGCAGGACAGTAAGACAAGAACAAGCGACAGAAGTACGGAAATCAATACAGATAATGACAATAATAACAGAGTGATTAAAAGCAGAGCTGTTCATTGTACCGTTTCCTGTTCACTACTGTCACTCATACACACGGCACAAAAGAAAACATTAAAGACTTTCAGCGCTCATTGTTCTCGACATCAGAGAGTTCTTCCAGTGACTCAGTTCTGTCTGCTTCCTGTTTGCGAATACACACACCTGATCAATAACTAAAGTATTTTCAAAGATTTGGTGTCAAATTTGAATAAATATAGTAATAAGGAATAATAGAGTCTGTAAGAAAGTAGAAAATGAATGAGTGAATGAATATATGACTAAACAAGACATAAAAATTGAGCAAAAAAGAAAATGTTTGCAAATTATTGAAATAACGTCATTCTGCTCCTGCCAAGCTTCAGAGAATGAGTTCAGCATGCTCTAGGAAGCTCTTCTGTGTTGGTGGAAGGGCACTACAGTGGTGGTGGTTTCCGTGTCAAGTGGGTTGCACACATCAGGCTGCACTTCCCCCTGTTTGTGTTGCAGGCGGCCATCTCCCCTGTCCGCTTCAGCACACTAAAAGAACATTCATGGGTGGGCGCGTCTTTTTAAAGACGATGTTGCATCTGTGCCAACTCAATGCTGCGTCTTTGTAAAGACAACATTGCGTCTAGGTATAGATGCCATTTCACCCATGCGTTTCTGGATGCTGTCATTACCTGGTGCCGGGTTATGGTCACGATCGCTGCCTCAGGTGCCTGGATGTTAAGCATGCTGAGGTGGCGTTAATGGATGAGTCATGTTCGCATTGTGGGAAGTTGACCAATTTCAGGGTTGTGGGCCAGGCTCCATTACCTCATAAGATGTGGAGTGCCGGTGCCTCTGCCTTGATCTAGTTCTCTTTCTGGATAAAGTCAGGGCTGGACTACTTCAGGCAGTAGCTCAGGCGGTCTGAGAATCACAGTGGCGGAAACCCCTCCGAGGAACAAAGCTCCCAAGGACCTTCACTCCTTTAGCACTCCGCAACCAGTTGAGCTCTCTCAGGAATGTGCTGAGCCCTCTACAAGGAGCGTACCAGCCGTATCCTTTGGGGCTCCACCTGAAGATCGGATGTCAATCGTTGCATCGGAGAGCTCTTTGGAGAGGAAGATTTTGCTGCTCTGCCACCCTCTGGGATGGTAGCAAACCTGAATCAGATCCAAAGATGACAGCTATGCTTTCCTTGGCCGCCAAGAGGGTAGGGCTCGAGTGGAGACCTCCACCATGTCCCGAGCCCTTGAGGTTGGATGACTGGTTTCTTGGGGTGGCCAGCGCCCCTCTCCGGTGCCATTATTCTTGGAGGTGCATGAGGAGCTCACCAGGTCATGGATGGCACCTTTTACTGCCAGGAACCAGCCTGGTTGTTCCTCCTCCCTCACCAGACACGACGGAGCAGCCAGGGGGTATATGGAGATCCCCCAATGGAGCAGTCGATAGCGATGCAGTTGTGTCCTAGTACCGCCTCCACCTGGTGGGGCAAACCATCCCTTCCCTCCCGGGCCTGTAGGTACTCTTCTGGTCTAACCGGCAGTGCTTATGTGGCCTGTGGAGAGGCTGCCACTGCCTTACACGCCATGGTGTTACTTCAGGTCCAAAAGACTCAAACACTGAAGGACCTGCACGAGGGTGGTCACTTTCCGGAAGTTCTGAAAGGCTCCAAACCGCAACTGACCTCGCACTCCAAGCGACAAAGGTCACTGTGATTTCTCTGGGTCATGCAATGTCCAGTCGACATGAGGGATGCAGACAAAGTTCAGTTTCTCAAAGCCCCTGTGTCCCAGACCAGCCTCTTCGGCGATGCAGTCAAAAGCTTTGTCCAGCAGTTCTCAGCTGCATAGAAGCAGACTGAGGCAATCCAACATATCCTGCCCTGGCGGGCAGCTGCTGCCTCCACCAGTACGCTGGCAACCTTGGAACTAGGTAAGTGTTGCACAGCACACTCAGTCCCTGCATTCCACCTCGCTGCCCCACTGCAGGTACGTCGGTGGTTCAACTGGTCCCACTTGTACAGTAGCTGGAAGCCTGGCTAGCACTGTCCAGCCCATCTTGCTGGCTCCTTCAGACCATCAGACTCGGCTATGCAAATCAGTTTGCCCGATGTCCCTCCAAGTTCAGGGGCATCCACTTCACATCTGTGAAGGCAGCCAATGCTCATGTCTTGTATGTGGAGATCGCAGTCCTGCTGGCGAAGAACGTGATGGAGCCGGTCCCTCCAGGCGATATGAAGATGGGGTTATAAAGCCCCTACTTCATTTTACCCAAGAAAGGTGGTTAGTTACGACCGATCTTCGACCTGTCTGTCTTGAACCGGGCCCTTCACAGGCTACCGTTCAAGATGCTAATGCAGAAGCGCATCTTTGGGTGCATTTGTCCCCGAGACTGGTTTGCAGCGATCGACCTGAAGGATGCCTATTTTAATGTCTCAATTCTTCCGTGCCACAGACCTTTTCTGTGGTTCGTGTTTGAAGGAGGGGCATATCAGTACAAGGTCCTGCCCTTCGGGCTGTCCCTGTACCCCCATGTCTTCACAAAAGTTGCGGAGGGGGCTCTTGTTCCCCTGAGAGAGCAGGGTGTTTGCATCCTCAACATTCGCATTCTCATCTCAACGAATGGCTAGCACAGTCTCGGGATCAGTTGTGTGAGCAAAGGGACTTGGTGCTCAGGCACCTCAGCCTGTTGGGCCTTCGGGTCAGCTGGGAAAAGATCAAACTCTCCCCGACACAGAGGATCTCTCTTCTCAGTATGGCGTTGGATTCGGTCAAACAGACAGCATGCCTCACAGAGGACCATGCACAGTCGGTGTTGAGCTGCTTGAATTCATTCAAAGGCAGGACTACGGTCCCACTGAAACAATTTCAGAGGATCCTGGGGCATATGGCAGCCGCTGCAACAGTAACGCCGCTGGGGCTGCTTCATATGAGACCGCTTCAGCACTGGCTCCATGGCTGAGTCCCGAGGTGGGCGTGGCAGCGCGGCATTTACCCGGTCCAAGTCACACAGGCCTGCCGCCAAACCTTTACCCCGTGTTCAGACCTCACATTTCTTCAGGCAGGAGTGCCCCAGAACAGGTCTCGAGGCGTGCTGTGACAAACACAGATGCTGCACCACCAGCTGGGGTGCACGTACAACAGACAAGCAGTTTCAGAAGTGTGGACGGGCCCCCAACTGTTGTAAGCAGTTTGCCTTGCCTTGCCTTGAACCGTCTCAAAGGATGCTTACAAGGCAAGCACGAACTGGTCCGTACGGACAACACTGCGACCGTTGTGTACATCAACTGACAAGGTGGTCTGCGCTCCCGTCGTATGTCGCAACTCGCCTGCCACCTCCTCCTTTTGAGTATCTGAGGTAGCTTCGTGCCATTCACATCCCGGGTCTGCACAACCGTGTGGCCGAGGAGCTGTCACAAGCCGCACTTCTTGGAGAAAGGAGACTCCTTTCCCAGATTGTCCAGCTGATTTGGAGATGTTTCGGAGTCGCTCAGTGGATGCTTGCATCATTTATATCATTTATATTTTAAATTAGTTCATGTTGCTTTTGTGCAATAGATGAATAACAATGTATTTGTTTTATATATTTTATCTTTAGATATTTCTATTTTGTGGGAGTCCCCTGAATGATTTTATTCTCCCGCAGCAGCATCTTGTCGCTCGCAGCGGCATCTTGTCCTGTGCCGCACTCTGTTGTTTCGAGAATTAAATTATTATTATATTTTAAGTTCAAATGAGTGATGTGTAAATGAATGAGTGTATAAACTGGTGAGTAAGTGAGTGATTCAGTGAGTGAGTGAGTGAGTGAGTGAGTGAGTGAGTGAGGGTGAGAGAGTGAATGAATGGGTAAGTGAGTGAGTGAATAAATGAGTGATTCAATGAATGAGGGTGAGAGTGAGTGAATGGGTGAGTGAGTGTGTGTGTGTGAGTGAGTGAGAGAGAGAGAGAGAGAGAGAGAGAGAGAGAGAGAGAGAGAATGAATGAATGGGTGAGTGAATAAATGAGTGATTCAGTGAGTGAGGGTGAGAGAGTGAATGAATGTGTGTGTGAGTGAGTGAGTGAGTGAGTGAGTGAGTGAGTGAGTGAGTGAGTGAGTGTGTGGGTTATTGAGTAATTTATTTGTATATGTGAAAAATGAGTCTGATAGTAAACGAGTAAGTGAACTAATGAGTGAGGGACAGTGTAATTGAGTATATTAAAGAGTGGAAAAAATAACTGAATGAGTGAGAGTTTAAACAAATAAATCAAATAAATTAATAAGTGATTGTGTATTCTACTTATGCAAAGTATTTGAGAGTAGATAGGTCATTACAGATCATAAAAATAATTAAAATAAATTAATAAAAAATTATGACATTATAAAACACCCAAAGTAGGATAACAACATTAACTATTATCTCTCAAAAGGACTTTTGTGGAGTTGGAGGCAAATATTACAATAAGCAGGCCGCCCACAGTGTGTCTATATCTGAAGGCCGTGCCACATTCAGATCTGAAGCTTGGAGGCTTTACTTCACACAATCAGTGCGTGAGAATGCAAACAGAAGCAATGAGTCATGTGATTGTGTAATCTTTCAGACAGTGAAGAAAGTCCCCTCTTAACAAGGCTGAAAGCAGATTGTACTGCCATACACGAGATCATAGTAAACCATGGAATGAGAAATTGATAAGTATATTTCATGGTGCAGTATGCATTTGAACAAGAAAGAAAAAATAATAATCTTACTTGGATCTGATTTGGAAAACGTGTCTCTGTCAAGCAGGTTTCTGTAAAAAAAAATGAAACATAAAGAGTAATGAATATGCATGAAAACTATATGACAGACAGACATCTCTCTCTCTCTCTCTCTCTCTCTCTCTCTCTCGGTGTGTGTGTGTAAACTGTTGTTGTTGGCACAAAAGGAGTTTTAAGTAGGAAAGGTTGGAGGTAACTTAAAATTTTTAAATTCTCCTTCAAAACACACAGACTATTATATACCTGCTACATTTTCATAAGAAATATTTGTATGTGGAAAAATGAGAAATAATAATTGAACATACTCTGTAATATGAAATTATATACAAAGAATTATAGATATTAACCAGTTATGTCTCACTTAAAATTTTTATTCAGCAAGGACGCATTAAATGAGAAAATGTGAAAATCAAAAGTGAGAGTAAAGGCATTTAAAATGTTATAATATATTAAAGACAGCCCATTTCAAATAAATACTGTTCTTTTACATTTTCTATTGATTGATTGATTTTATCTCCCAGCAGTTCAGCTTATTCCTTGACTTTACACATCTAAAGCCTAACATGCAGCACATTGTTCCACTTGTCTTAGATTTAATAAATGTTGTTCATGATGTAAGTATTAGCATTTTTCTTCAACTATCCAAAGTTTCATTACCTTTTTAATTTTAATTTTAATTTATTTTATCTGTAGGTTGTTTGCTAAAATGACATTAATCACATGCTGAACAAGTGTCATCACAATAGCTTGTTCATGATTAAAGAAATATTAAAATAAATTCATGCATAACAATTGCCCTTCTGTTACAGTCTCATCTCCAGAGTTATTCAATGGCACATATAAGATGTGTCTTGGCCTTCACAAGCTAATTAACTAACAAAAACTGACAGCCATTGAAGATTTAGTTAACTGGAGAATCAACCACCACAATATTATTCACAATAAGACCACCCCGATCAGCCAGATAGAGTAAAGTAACATATGCGGAGATTATAAACATATAAAACATATACATATAAAAGTCTTAAAGGTGTGAGGGTATGTTTACATGACAACAATGTACTAAAACGGAAAACAGGCCAGTAGTTGGTGATGTCACTTTGTAAACAATCACTATGTGTCTGCGCACATATAAACTGAACATGTAATTTGCTTGTGCATGATGTCAGTGTCACGTTTTTGTAGTTTACACAGAGACGATAATGGTATCATTTTCATAAATGTGCATTTTTAAATGTGTTTTGAAAAGTTTTCATTTTCAGGCCCCAAAACACTGTTGTGTGAAAAAAAAAAAGAAAAAAAAAAATCAAAATGCATACAAAGTTTTCCATTTTTAGTTGAAAATGGTGTTGTGTAAACACCCCCTCAGAGAAAGGCTAGAAATGAGGCTTGAAAACTAGAATTATGAGTGGAGAGGGAAATATAAACAGTGCAGAATATAGATGCATTAAGGCAGACGGTCAAGGTAAACTTGGCAGGTGCAGCAGGGAATATCTGAAGTTCCGCATCTGGGCTTTAGTAACTGTGCATTAGTGCAGGCTGTGAGGTAAATGATTGTGTCAGTGGTGGGTTCTGAAAGACTGCCCTGTCCTCTCTGATAAAATCTTGAGTTTAGGGCAGAGGTTTTCTGTTCCAAGAGGATGAAGAGATTGTGCTGAGGGACTGGAAATAAAGTCTTTCTGATCTAGAGCTTATACATAGCCGTTCCATTATGAAGACGTGCTTAGTATATCCCTTGACAAGCAGAACAAATCCCTGGGATTGTCTGGGACTTCCATTTAGTGTCTTATGTACTCCTTCTCTCTCTCTCTCTGCCTCACCTGTTGCCTTTCCTAAAGGAATATTCCTGATTATTTTCATCATAATACATATGGACAGCATCGGTCTGTCAGCAAAACTTCCCTTGGTGTTTATTAGCACACTGAAAATATATTTACAGTAAATATACTTACTGTATAATGTAATTTTAGCAGACAACCGGGCAATAAACACACATGTGAATGCATAATAGAAATGCTTACCAATCCTGTTTGTGTAAAAGTTATCTTTGTTATATATATATATATATATATATATAGTATATATATATATATATATACAGTATTGTTCAAAATAATGCAGTACAATGTGACTAACCAGAATAATCAAGGTTTTTATTATATTTTTTTATTGCTACGTGGCAAACAGTTACCAGTAGGTTCAGTAGATTCTCAGGAAAACAAACAAGACCCAGCATTCATGATATGCACGCTCTTAAGGCTGTGCAATTGGGCAATTAGTTGAAGGGGTGTGTTCAAAAAAATAGCAGTGTCTACCTTTGACTGTACAAACTCGCAAAACTTTTTGTAACAAACTTTTTTTTTTCTGGGATTTAGCAATCCTGTGAATCAACCTAACTAATATTTATTTGTATGACCACAGTTTTTTTAAAAACTGCTTTGACCATCTGTGTGGCATGAGTCACCAATTGTTGCACCTCTCAGCTGTTATTCCACTCATGATTCTTTAACAACATTCACACATTCATTCACATTTCTTGGTTTTGCTTCAGAAACAGCATTTTTGATATCACCCCACAAGTTCTCAACTTGATTAAGAAAAAAAAAAAAAAAAAACAACAAAAAATAAAAAAAAAAAAAAAAACAAAAAAAAAAAACAAACAAAAAACAACACAAAAACAAAAAAAATTATGGAGATTGGGCTGGCCACTTCCATAACATTAATTTGTTTGTTTTGGAACCAAGACTTTGAAGTTTGATAGTGTGTTTTGGGTCATTGTCTTGTTGAAAACAACCATTTCAAGGGCATGTCCTCTCAGCATAGGCAACATGAATCTTCAAGTATTTTAACATATTGCGAACTGATCCATGATCCCTGGTATGCCCGATAAATAGGCCCAACACCATAGTAGGGAGAAACATGCCCAATCCATGATGCTTGCACCTCCATGCTTCACTGTCTTCACTGTGTACTGTGGCTTTAATTCAGAGTTTGGGGGTCGTCTCACAAACTGCCTGTGGCCCTTGGACCCACAAAAAGAACAACTTTTACTCTCATCAGTCCACAAAATGTTCCTTCCATTTCTCTTTAGGCCAGTTGATGTGTTCTTTTGCAAATTGTAACCTCCTTCTGCACATTTGCCTTTTTTTTTAACAGAGGGACTTTGCGGGGGATTCTTGAAAATAGATTAGCGTTCACACAGCCGTCACTCTAACTGTCACAGTACTTACAGGTAACTCCCAGACTGTCTTTGATCATCCTGGAGGTGATCATTGGCTGAGCCTTTGCCATTCTGGTTATTCTTCTATCCATTTTGATGGTTGTTTCTTCTCCGTTTCTTCCACGTCTCTCTGGTTTTGCTCTCCATTTCTAAGGCATTGGGGAGATCATTTAGCTGAACAGCCTATCATTTTTGCTCTTTAAGTTTTCCCTCTATAATCAACTTTTAATGACAAAGTACGCGTTCTGGTGGGCTTGAACGACCCATTTCCCCTCAGCTTTCAAATGCATGTTGTTCAACAAGTGTTGGCTTCATCCTTAAATAGGGGCCACCTGATTCACATTCTTTCACGATGACCTCATGATGAACCATCGATTTTTTGACCACTTTCAACTAATTCAACTAATTGCCCAATGCACAGCCTTAAGAGCGTGGTCTGAATGCTGGGTCTCATTTGTTTTCTGACTGAAACCTACTGGTAATTGTTTGCCACGTTAACAGTGATTATTCTGTTAGTCACATTGTACTGCATATATATATAATATATATATAACAAAGTATCATCATCTAACTATCTATCTCCTGTTTTATTATGGGGTTACTTTTGGGTCTGATGTGGAGTTGATGATTTTATATTTATTACTTGATATATATATATAATATAACTATATAAAAAATATATAGTTTATATATAATATATTATCTCCTGTTGTATTTATGGTTTACTTTTGGAACTCTGAGATGTGGAGTTGATTATTTTATTTATTTACTTGTATATATTTTTATTTTGTACGAATTTATATATTTTTATGTGTATGTAAATTTGCCAAACTGTTTTATAAAGCCAGAGCACAATGTATCCCACAATTTCAATCTTTTTTCTTGCTCCTCTTGATTGGAGTGTCTGAAATTCATAATGCATTTAAAACAAAATACTATGCTAGAAGTCCTTTCCAGGTAGAATTTGTAAAAATATAATGTAAAAGTAGTAACAAACCAAAAAAACTTATAATAATGCTTTGACCAAATACTGCTCATTGTTGTTACATACATGTCTGTAAGTATAACACTTCTCCTGCTCATTGTTACATGGAATGCTCCTTTTAATCTGTGATTCCGGGCAGCTGTACACATGGGGTAATGTCACGTTGGGTTTCCAGTGCTTGCAGGGTCCAGCGCGCTCGATAAGGGCTTCCACCTGACATGCTAATAAAATTGACACATGCTTCAAGGAGTTTTCAGTGGAAAGCATGATAAATGCATAAAAAACACTCTTTCTCTCAGCTGTAATTTCCAGTGGGTGGGTGAATGTTCCTGGCAATCTGACGAAGGGGAAAGACCTCAAGGACAAGACGGCGAGAGAGAGAGACAGATGGGCAAAGAGAATGAGAGGGAGAGACAGGAAGACTGGATGACAGTAAACAAAGAGAGAGACAGATATACGGAGTAGGAATTTACTAATAATGTATTTGCCAACAGCTCTGTTTATTTGCTCACACTGTCAACAAATGCAATGTAATTCTGTTTATTGTGTTTCAAACTAGATTTGAGAATAACGTGTGACTTTATAGAGAGGTTCTGGATGTGTATTATGTTAATTAGTAAGTGTCAATAGTAAATTAGAATAATCTGGAATGATTAATATTTAAATTACTACAAAAGTAAATAAAAACAAAATTATCTGTGACTGTGAATTCATACAGTGATTAGCCAATTCCTCACCAAAGCATACTGAACTCAGGATAATGAAGCCTCTCTTCCATTGACATTCATTTTAAAAACCAACCTGTTCTCAGTCCTAAAGTCTGAAAATGATAATGAAAATAATGGCTCAAAATATCACGTATTGATCTATAAAATTCATGATAAGAAATTTCCCATGCCCTTCACATCAGTATATTATGAAAATGTTTCTCAAATGAAAGCCATGGGTTTATCGTGTCGCTTTTGGTGTATGAAAATGATGCACAAAAAATAAAAAACCATTTGACATTTAAATTTTGTCAATTCACTTGTTCATTCACACATAATAGTGCTAATAAGTGTGCTAGCAATAGTTAGAAAGATTTACAATGATAAAATTGCTAGTATATTAGAATAAATTAGAAAATTAGACAGCCAACTTTGTCCGCATAAAAATGTAATTTAAAAAAAGTAAACTTACATACATAAAAAGCATATTAAATGCAGGTAAAGTGTTTACTTTAATGTTTCGAATAACATTTGTGAAAATAAAACAGATATGGGTAAAATAATGTTTAATCTTCATTAAGCATAACAAGCATAAAAACAAAAAAAAATTATGTGGACATTATGTTTAAATGAGCATATATTTAAATGAGTATGGTATGTTTACTTACACACAGTTATTATTGAATGAGACTCCATGACTTAATTTAGATACTCACAGTGCAATTAGCTTCTAGTTAAACTGGATTCCAGTCAGTTACAGTAATAAGGCAGTTTTTATGTTGAAATACAGCATACAATGACAGCGCAACCATTTAGTGAATTTGCCCTTGAGGGACGTGTCTTCAGTGTCACCAAATAAACTGCAGATAGATTGAGTGACAATGCTAAAGGTTTCCAACCCTGAAGTTCATTGGTGGCTTCAAAAGTGCAGCGTGAACTCCAGTCAGAGTGTAAATAACAGGGCAAGAGGGAGTAGTGGTATAGTTTTGCTCTCTGTGCAACCGTCATCTATTTCATCCGCTGACAGAATACAGACAGATGCAGCCCCTCGGAGCGAGAGTGAGGGGTGCCAGAGTGAGAGACATCAAAGCTGGAAATGAAAGTGAGGGTGAGATGTTGCTTGTCACATGTTAGGAATCCCTGAGTAAAAAGCACAGAGGAAAACGTGACATTCCCGGCAGTTCACACCCACCCACTCTCCCCCTCTCCCAGACAACATCCAGGCTGTCTCCCTTAATAATCAGCAAGTGTTCAGACTGTGCAGTCTGCATGTCTTCGAGAAGATCAGAGGTTCAAGCCATTACTGTATTTCATAATGGTCCGAAATAAACACATCATTCTCCATAAGCCTTAATTTTTATGTGTTAGACGTCTGACCAAATGGGTCTAGATTTCTATTACAACTAGTTATGGAACTCAAATATCAGCTTATGGATCTTCAGATCAAAAATTGTGGATTACCAGAAAATGCATATATAATATATGCCAATAACAGCCATTCAAAAGTTTTGGATCAGCAAGATTTTTAATATTTAAAATTTTAAAGAAGTTCCCATGCTCACAAAGGCTGCATTTTTTTAAATAAAAAATACAGAAAAAAAAACAGCAATGTTGTGAATTATTTTTGCAATTTAAAATATCAGTTTTCCATTTTAAAATATAGTTTAAAATATAAATGATTACTGTAATGAAAAGCTGAATTTTCATCAGCCATTACTCCAGTCTTCAGTGTCACATGATTCTTCGGAAATCATTCTAATATGATGATTTATTATCAATGTTGAAAAAGTTGTGCTGCTTATTTAATCATTTATTTTGGAACCTGTGATATGTTTTTCAAAAGAACAGCATTTTTTTGTAACAATATACAGCACCGTTCAAAAGTTTGGGGTCAGTAAAAAATGTTTTCTTTCTTTTTTGAAATAAATAAATGTGTTGAATTGATAAAAAGTGATAGTAAAAAACATTGTTACAAAAGATTTCTATTTTAAATAATATTTTTAATAATATATATATATATATATATATATATATATATATATATATTTTTTTTTTTTTTTTTTTTTTTTTTTACTTTTTATTCATCAAAACAAATCCTGAAAAAAGATCAGATTCTAAAATAATAATAATAATAATAATAATAATAATAATAATAATAATTCAGCAATGGCTTTGATAGTTACAGATTATGGTTCTTCTGTTTGTGGACATATATGCATTTATTTTTTATATATTTTATATATTTCAGTTTTAGGAATTATTATTAAGAAATTAATTGAAGAACAAGCAAAACATTCCCAGAATATGAAGTAAGCAAGGCATTTGAGTAAATCATGCATGACTGTCATGAAAACAGACATCATTAATGGCGCTTTTCCACTGCATGGTACGTCACTGTACGGCTCGGTACGGTTCACTTTTCCTCTGGGTACAGTACCTGGTACCTGGTACTTTTTTTAGTACCACCTCGGTTG